>NC_081184.1:40903439-41184203 GCF_029867415.1 Vicia villosa | reverse complement strand
CAACTAGCTGACGCTTTAGCTACCATGTCATCCATGTTCAAAGTCAGGTGGGACAACGAGGCGCCTATGATCACCATCTACAGGCAAGATGAACCATCCTATTGCAATGAGATCAATACCGAAGGAACCGAGGAAAAACCATGGTTCCATGAGGTAAAAAGATATCTCGAAGCTCAGGAGTACCCTGAAGGGGCATCCATTAACGACAGAAAGTTTCTAAGGAGATTTGCTGCCAAATTCTTTCTAAGCAATGGAACCCTATACAAACGCAACCATGACTCGACTTTACTTCGCTGTGTAAACAAGAAGGAAGCAGAACAGATCATGGAAGAAATACACAATGGTGCCTTCGGTACTCATTCCAGTGGACATACAATGGCTAAAAAGATCCTGAGAGCAGGTTATTACTGGTCTACCATGGAAACAGACTGCCATCATCACTCCCGAACATGTCACAAATGCCAGATATACGCTGACAAAGTACATGTACCTCCAGTTCCATTAAGCGTCCTGACGGCTCCTTGGCCTTTTGCAATGTGGGGTATTGATATGATTGGAGAAATCAAACCTACTGCCTCCAACGGACATCGCTTTATCCTGGTCGCTATTGACTACTTCACAAAGTGGGTAGAAGCAGCTTCATTTGCTTCTGTCACCAAAAATGTGGTAGCCCGGTTCATCAAATACAATCTCATTTGTCGGTATGGCATCCCTGAACGGATTATCACGGACAATGGCACAAATCTAAACAACAGAATGATTACTGAACTTTGCACACAGTTCAAGATCAAACATCATAATTCCTCTCCATATCGACCAAAGATGAACGGCGCGGTGGAAGCTGCCAACAAGAACATCAAGAAAATCATACAAAAAATGACAGTAACCTACAAAGACTGGCATGAGATGTTACCTTTTGCTCTTCATGGTTATCGCACATCTGCGCGTACTTCAACAGGGGCAACTCCATTCTCCTTAGTCTATGGTATGGAGGCAGTTCTTCCAATTGAAATTCAGATTCCTTCCCTAAGGATTATGAAAGAAGCCAATCTAGACGAAGACGATTGGATTCAAACACGGTTGGACCAGATAAACTTGATTGATGAGAAAAGGCTCGCAGCTATTTGTCATGGTCAGCTATACCAAAAGCGCATGATCAAAGCCTTCAACAAAAAAGTCAAAAGTCAAGCATACCAAACTGGTGGCTTGGTTATCAAACGCATCATCTTACCACAAGGTGATCCCAGAGGCAAATGGACTCCCACCTACGAGGGACCATTCATAATCAAGAAAATATTCTCCGGCGGCGCCATGTTGCTTACCACCATGGATGGCGAGGATTTCCCACACCCTGTGAATGCTGACATAGTCAAAAAATACTTCTCTTAAAAAGAAAAAAAACAGCTCGCTAAGTTGAAAACCTGAAAGGGAAACTTAGGCAAAAAATGAGCGTCTCGGTGGATTGAAAACCCGAAAGGGCGGTCCAGGCAAAAATTAGAGACTAAACAAATACTATCCCGGTAGGCTGAAAACCTGAAAGGGCGGCCTAGGCAAAAGTTAGGGAATGAAGCATACAACTGTGTTCCGTTCAGCTGCCTACTCACCATCAAGATTCAACACCTCAAAGACACCGATCAGTCTAATCACTTTCTTCCAACAAGTGAGGGATGAGATGCTCGAAGACAGATTGGCAATAGCAGAGTTGAAACTTGACTGGATCATTTTCACATAGCTATTTATCTTCATAAATATTTTTCAAAAACTTTCTGACAGTTTCCTACTTCTAGGATTGTTGTCTCCCTGTGCTAACCCGCCTATCATGGCTCTTTTCAATGCAGCTCTTTCAAAAATCACTATTTTCACTTTTTCTGTTTTAAATGCGTAAGCGTCCCAATGATAATTTTGAATGAACATATGCATTTGAATATGATTGATGTTTACCAGGAAAAACAGGAATGGCATTCAGGAAATGTCCCGATCATCTGGACATCATTCCATCAGAAGGAAATCACCAAGAGAAACGCATTTCTCAGCAAATTCCTCAAAAAGATTTTCTCTTCAAAAGAAGTCTTATTCCCCAGCAGGGTTGTTCCAGATTACTATCTTCAGAAGATGTGATCCCCGCACCCGGATTTGGTCAGATAGTGCATCGGAGGATTATGCATCTTCCTCATTCCCATTTGAAAGGGCATCAGAACTTCCAGTTACCTTTGGTTCCCCAAGCGGTAGTCAAAGATCCTTCAACGGGATACCCGGGTTCTCAAAGAATTTCCCCAGACGAGGGTACTCAAGCAAGACAAAAGATCATCAACGATCACAATACATTCATATCCAGCTGACTAGTGGGAATTTATTTTTCCAATTAGAAGCTTGACATCACATTCATACATTCATACATTCATACATTCATACATCATATTCATACATCATACATCATACATCATGCATCATGCACAACATAACATGCATATTTCTCCGGGAATATCTCACATTTACATGCATCATAAACATTGCATATCACTAACTTGATTTTTCAGGTAGACGGATATCCTCAACAAAGATGTTCTCAATCACATGCAGTGTTCACCTGAATTCCATGAACGGTTCTCTCAGATATAATCAAGCCAAAGATTCATTCTGATCACTTACCAACTCAAAAACAAGCATCACAGATCAAAGTCGATACCTCAGACGGTTCCAGAACGATCTAACGTTGCAGATCTAAAGCGATACCTCAGACGGTTCCAAAACGATCTAACATTGCAGATCTAAAGCGATACCTCAGACGGTTCCAAAACGATCTAACATTGCAGATCTAAAGCGATACCTCAGACGGTTCCACAATGATCAACTTCCAAAATCTAAATCGGAAAAACTTTGGACAAGTTCCGTAACGATTATCTTCCAAGACTTAAAGCGGTAACCTTGGACGGTTCCGAAATAGTCAACACAAAGACTTTCAAATCCTTCATCAAGATGGATTCATTCTGATGAAACAGACCATCAACACATATTCCAGGTGGCATCTGAAAGCCCATCTCAGGTAATGTTTCAATTTGCCAACAACATTTCGCAGACGACATTCAAATGCAACTTCCAACACCTCTTCTGATCAAGGTAAGTGCAAATTTTCAGGGCATCTAAATATTCAATCATCTTCTACCTTCAGATTTCAGACAATCTCTTCAGGTTTAAGAAGATTGAATAGGGGCAACTGTTATACCCCAAAATTTGCCCACATATTTTTCAAGAAAACTCCAATCTGAAAATTAAGGGTCTCATATAATCATGGATTTTTATTTCAACAAATATCCTGACATATGAAATACTTAGTTTTTAGAATTTTTCTTATACAGTAATTTGGCCTGCAGTTGAATTTATTCTTACGCAAACGCCAAATACTGTTTATTACTTCACACATGCTATTTATTTATTTACAGATAAATGGTACTGACACAGTTGGTACAGAGTTAAATCTTTTTGCAGGCGCAGAATCAGGAAACTCAGACTGTACTGGTAACAAGTAGATTATTATTATCTTTTGTTTCCCACTAATTTTTGTACTATATTCCATTATTTGCAAAAATCTTTTCAAATCTTTTTTTTTAAAAATCAAATCTCTCTTTTTCCAACACTATCATACACTTTCTTTCAAATCTTACTTCCACTCAAATTTTCCTTTTGTACGGAATCACATCATTCCCCAACGTCTCTTTCCTTCTTTCCATTCTATAAATACCTCTCATTTTCTTTCATAAAATCTCACATCAAATTCCAATTCATCTCTCAAATTTCTACTTCATAATCCATCCTTTCTCTTCTTCCCTGACAAGAATGGCAAAGTGGATAGAGACACTGTTTCTTACAGTCATCACCATTGCTACGGTGATCATGACTTTCTTCTGCCTGCATAGTCCTGAAGAGTGTGGACCTGCAATGGTTGCACTCCCAATCATCTACATGTTATTGTTCATAGCATGGGTTATCAATCGTCATTCTTAAAATTTGCCGTATTTCTTATTTCTTAAATGTACCGTTTATTCGTCGTACTGTTCAATATAGTATGTAATATTTGTACTGTCAGTATTAAATGTTGTACTATTTGTCATAATATTGCTTAATTACTAAGATAATATTTTGTGTGTTTTCTGCCAGTCAAATATTCCTATTTCTGTGCATTAAATGATTTTCAGGGTTATTATCGGTAATTTTACCCGCATACCGTAAATATTAGTTATTTATTATGTCTGTGTTTCTAACAAGTCATGTAAATAAACTTTCATTTTTCACATAAAACAAAAACAAAAAAAAACAACAAAAAAGAAAATTAACTTTGACTGTTGATTTTTCACTCTAACTGCTACATCAATACCTGAACGGTCAGTTGACAGCCAAACTGCTGGCAGTACAATTCTCAGTGTTTTGTACCATCAATCAAATCAATCTTTCACAATTAAAAACTCCAAGATTTTTGTTCAAGAAGTCTTCTGAATATCACATGATTAGCAGAGACTCAACACTGCACAAAAATCAGGTACGCTTAACTATCTCCTACACAAACAGTCCCTAATCAGGGTTTTTCTTGTTTTTACAGGAGCAACAAGTTTTTGAGAGCTCAAATGGATTTCATACACATCCATATATCTCAAAGTACCATCATACAAATTTTCAAACTTCAATTCACTCAGACGCACCGTCAGCAGCTCAAACAGTCAACAGACGACCCGTTTGACCAAAAAAGTCAACAGACAGTCAAAAATGAAATTTTTTGTCAAAGTCCATATTTTGTCAAAGGATTCATCATTTGATCATTGGATGATCATAATTCATCAAGGAAAGATCAAAAATCAACAAAACCCTAAGATTCAAAATTAGGGTTTTTGCCTGAAAAGTCAACTCAACTTTGACTGATCATAACTCTCTCATCCTTCATCCAAAAAATTCAAACCAAAGCTTGTTTTGAAGGAAATTCAATTATCTTTCAAATGCCATTGATCCCATGGTCATTGGATTCACCATTTGAAAAATATGATCAAAGACATTACAGGTCATTTTCAAAGTCAACAAAAAGACACTTTTTTCAAAAGGACACACAAGGAGCTTCAAAAATCATTTTGACATGAGACCAAAGACATTGGTTAGAGGACTCTTTGAGGTTTCCAAAAAGTGCAAGATCTCCTTCATATGACAAAAATTGAGGGATTTACACCTTGTTGAAGTTGGCTAAATTTTGGGAAAATGCATGAAATCAACATTGCTCAAAAATGTATTTTTTCCAAATGGGGCCAAGTTTTCATGGTTCAAACATCTTTGCCATGTTATTATGGGCCTCCCACGACCAAGACAAGGCCCACACCATTTTTATTCATTTTTTGCTTGATTTTATCTTATTTTAAGATTAAATAAAAAGTAAAAATGGAAGGATAATGGATGGCTTAATTTCTAAGCATGACTCATCAAGGGAATCAATTAAACTCTGCCCCAAGCCAAAGTACAGCAGAAGGAGAGTTGAAAGTCAAGCCATGGTAGCTTGAATGCCAAGCCATAAGTGTTGAAAAAGTCAAGAATTCAACAAAAGCACTTAATGCTTTTAGCTTAGTTTTTAAGCACTACAATGTCTATAAAAGAGCTATAGCACTTCAGTAATAAAGAGACACGAATCAGAAACAAAGCCTTGCTCATATACACTTGTAATCACTTGAACAAAATTCAAAGAAAATTCAAATTCGAGTTTTTAATTTCAGTCCATTTCAATACAAACTAAGCATTCAAACATCATCTCTGAGCTTCACTGAAACTATTCCAATCATTTCCAAGTCCTAAACATCACTGAATCGAGCTATATAGGCCACGGTTTGTTCAAACTAAAACCAACTTATATCTCATAACACACGCATATTTAACAAGATGTAGATGCATAATTGTGTTTGGTTTGAAGCTCTGGTCGTTTCTGGAGCTTCAATTGGATTTTAATGGATGTTTGTAGCATATACCATTTTAGGGTTTTCTTAGCTCAAAATTAGGGTTCTTCATTAGGGCCAAAATTAAAACAAATTAAGGGCAGGGTTACATTCAGTGGAACAAAACGAATCCAATGGTACCATCGCGCTTGATTTCTATGCTTGTTTGACCCTATTCGTTATTTTGCAGATTTAGGGTTCACTTACAATAGCGCTTTTTTACAAAAGCGCTGTAAAAGGCCTTGTCTGAAGGTTGAAGACGATGAGGTGTCTCCCCCTCATTGGTCCAGAAGCGCGCGCGTGTTTTTAAACTTTCCACTAATCCAGTGCTTTGCAGGTGTACTGATCACCACGTGCCTCAATTCCTGGACCATCTGATCTCATTTAATGAATGATTCAACGCGCCAGATCACTCTTCCCCACCATGCGCCCTCACTGATTACCACACAGGATCAGTATCCTTTTATTTTCTATTTTATTTTCTATTTTATTTTAATTTCTTTGTTAAATTAATCAAAAATAGTTTTAAAAATCCAAAAAATACACAAAAAATATTTTTAGACTTCTAAAATAATATATTATTTTCTGAAATAAAAATATTTTATTTTCTTCAAAATTTTAATATTTTGCATAATTAATTAGTATATATTTATATATTTGCTTTTTAATTATTCTAACCAATCAAAAAATCATAAAAAAAATTGTTCTTTATATAAAATATTGTTTATATATTATAAGCTAATTTTGTACATATTTTGAATAATTTTCTTTTCAAGTTTTAATTAGTTGTATAATTATTTACATAATTATGTTTTAATTAACTTAAATCAATTCCAAAAATGCCAAAAAAATTAGTTTTGTTTTAAAATTAATTAACAAATATTTTGTACATATTTTAAACTTAATTTCTAGGTTTAAATCTATTTTCATCTTTTTTCTTCATTTTAATTTAATTAATCATGCATTAATTATAATTAAAATCAATCATAAAAAATCCAAAAACATGCCTTTTATGTTTCTTGCAATTTAAAATTCCTAGATAAATGTATAAGATGTCAAATTCATGTAAATAGGCTAGTTTACATTTCCCGCACAATCGATGTAATAGCGTAGATTTACTTTCCGCACTTTACATTTCCGCACTTTAATTTCCAGCAAATATAAACTGCGTGTATGTCAAAGATAAAATTGAACCGTTAGATCACTAACTTCAAAGATAAATATCTGAATCCAATCACAATCACATTTGCACCTCTTCAGGTAATCCTTTTTCACAATCTTTCAAAATCAAAGTCAAAATTCCACTGTTTTGAGTACAAAATCGAACCTTGCTTTTATATCCGGTGAAAGGATAGATTTTTAAAGGAAATAGGATAAAGACCTTACAACTCAGGGTAGACCTCCTAGTTTGCTTGCTCAAATCAAAACAAACAAAATTCTCATACACTGTTGATTTTTCAAAACTTTCAAAAAAGACAATACTTTGTATACATCCAAACACGGGTTATTACAAAGTTAACGTTCTTTCCAAAACATCTTTCGAAAGATAAACAAGCATTTTGTATACATCCACACACGGATCATTACAAAATTCAATTTACAAAGGTATTTGAAACCACATATGAGCAATTTCAGAGCAATTGAAAAGTGATCGAAAAACAAGTGAGCTAAGCAAACTTAAGAGCCCATGGATAACCATGGATACAAAGGGTGCTAACACCTTCCCTTTGTATAACCTACCCCCTTACCCAGAATTTCTTAAAGGTCTTTTTTCTGTTTCTTTTATAAACCTTTCCTTAATTGGATAAAATAAAAGGTCGGTGGCGACTCTGTGATATTTTCAAAAAAAAAATGCGAAAGCATTAAGCAACAAAAAAGAGTCAGTTCACGTATCTCTACAGATCAGAGGTATGGCCTGGTATTAAAAAAAATCGGAGGTCCACAGTACCATTCAACTCGTCTTGTTCCACTGAATTTAACCATGTCTTTAATTTGCTTTAATTTTGGCCCTATTGAAGAACCCTAATTTTGAGCTAAGAAAACCCTAAAATGGTATATGCTACAAACAGCCATTAAAATCCAATTGAAGCTCCAGAAACGACCAGAGCTTCAAACCAAACACAATTATGCATCTACATCTTGTTAAATATGCGTGAGTTATGAGATATAAGTTGGTTTTAGTTTGAACAAACCGTGGCCTAGGTAGCTCGATTTATGAGGTTTCAAGACTTGGAAATGATTGAGATATGTTCAGTAATGCTTGAGGAAGGTGTTTGAATATTTATTTTGTATTGAAATGGACTGAAACTTAAAATTCGAATTCCAAGTTTCTTTGAAAATTACAAGTTGTTACAAGAGTGCTCTATGCCTATGAATGCTTCTGAATTCGTCCTCCTCCTATTACTGAAGTATGATAGTCTATATATAAGCATTGAGTGTTTAGAATTGAAGCTAAGAAGCATCTTAGTTGCCTTTGTGGAATTCTTGCATTTTTTATATTAAAAAGCTTTGAATTATTGACCAAGTCTCCTTGCCTTCAATGCACCTGCCTTGCTCTTCAATTCTCTGCAGAAAGATGAAGATTCCTTGGGTGAGTCATGCTTGGAAGTTAAGCTACCATTTATCCATCCATTTTCCTTTTAATTTTAATCTTAAAATAAGATAAAATCAAACAAAAAATGAATAAAAATGGTGTGGGCTTAGTCTTGGTCGTGGTAGGCCCATAACAACATGGAAATGATGTTTGAATGCTGAAAACTTGGCCCCATTTGGAAAAAATACATTTTTGAGCAATGTTGATTTCATGCATTTTCCCAAAATTTAGCCAACTTCAACAAGGTGTAAATCCTTCAATTTTTGTCATATGAAGGAGATCTTGCACTTTTTGGAAACCTCAAAGAGTCCTCTAACCAATGTCTTTGGTCTCATGTCAAAAGGATTTTTGATGCTCCTTGTGTGTCCTTTTGAAAAAAGTGTCTTTTTGTTGACTTTGAAAATGACCTGTAATGTCTTTGATCATATTTTTCAAATGGTGAATCCAATGACCATGGGATCAATGGAATTTGAACGATAATTGAATTTCCTTCAAAATGAGCTTTGGTTTGAATTTTTTGGATGAAGGATGAGAGAGTTATGATCAGTCAAAGTTGAGTTGACTTTTCAGGCAAAAACCCTAATTTTGAATCTTAGGGTTTTGTTGATTTTTTATCTTTCCTTGATGAATTATGATCATCCAATGATCAAATGATGAATCCTTTGACAAAATATGGACTTTGACAAAAAATTTCATTTTTGACTGTCTGTTGACTTTTTTGGTCAAACGGGTCGTCTGTTGACTGTTTGAGCTGCTGACGGTGCGTCTGAGTGAATTGAAGTTTGAAGATTTGTATGATGGTACTTTGAGATATATGGATGTGTATGAAATCCATTTGAGCTCTCAAAAAACTTGTTTCTCCTGTAAAAACAAGAAAACCCTAGTCAGGGACTGTTTATATAGGAGACAGTTAAGCGTACCTGATTTTTGTGCAGTGTTGAGTCTCTGCTAATCGCGTGATATTCAGAAGACTTCTAGCACAAAGATCTTGGAATTTTGAATTGTGAAAGATTTGATTTGATTGATGGTACAAAACACTGAGAATTGTACTGCCAGCAGTTTGGCTGTCGACTGACTGTCCAGGTATTGACGTAGCAGTTAGAGTGAAAAATCAACAGTCAAAGTTAATTTTCTTTTTTTTGTTGTTTTTGTTTTATGTGTAAAATTAAAGTTTATTTACATGACTTGTTAAAAACACAGACATAATAAATAACTAATATACTGTTACCAGTACAGTCTGAGTTTCCTGATTCTGCGCCTGCAAAAAGATTTAACTCTGTACCAATTGTGTCAGTACTATTTATCTGTAAATAAATAAATAGCATGTGTGAAGTAATAAACAGTATTTGGCGTTTGCGTAAGAATAAATTCAACTGCAAGCCAAATTACTGTATAAGAAAAATTCTAAAAACTAAGTATTTCATATGTCAGGATATTTGTTGAAATAAAAATCCATGATTATATGAGACTCTTAATTTTCAGATTGGAGTTTTCTTGAAAAATATGCGGGCAAATTTTGGGGTATAACAAGCATGATATTGGTGATCGTGTGAATGAAGAAAAAAAATCAAGGGTTAATAGTAATTTAGCCCCTGTATTCTATAAATGTATACTCATTATTTTTTTAATGATTTTTTATCTTACTTTAAAACCTGTGCAATGATAAATTATTGAGCAATGCTAAACTTACACTAAACATTGACACTACACCGTATTTTATACGGTATTTTAGTTTTTTTAAATATTTCAATGGCACCTTGAAATACGTGCATGCACATAATTGTATATAACCTCATATAATGGGCTACAGTGGAAAATTTTGATGTAATATTTAGTGTATGGGAAAAGATATCCATACACCAGTTTTAACACCCACATCGTACTATTATACCTAATATCTACTGTTACCCCATCAAAACTAAGGGTAAATTACCCATCTTTATATGGACAAATAAGATTATGCCATATGTATTTCTTTTTAAATAATAATAACAATAATTTTATCAGATATTTTATTTATATATTTTTAATTATTTTTATCTTTAATATTATTACACTTTGTCTATTTTACCCTTTAATTTAAAAAAAATGAAAAACAGAGTTAAGATCTTCTATTTTGTAATTGAAAATCAAATGCATTAACTTTTTCCCCTTCCACCATGTTAGAAAAGAGTAGGGATCCACTCCATTTCCTAAAAAGAAATGGAGGTCCATTACTATAGTTTTGGGTGCATAAAGTTAAATAAATAATAAATGTATGTCACATGTCTTAGAAATACGTGTAATATACACATAAAACTATAGTAATGGACCCTCCATTTCTTTTTAGGAAATGGAGTGGATCCCCTAACAACCTCCCCCTTCCACTGTGTTTCCAATCTGAAATCCCAAGAAACTCCTCTTCCACCGTTCCACCATGTTAATTCACTACATCTCTTCAATTCAAAGCCACACGAGATCATGTCGGTGCCGGTGAAAGCGCTAGATTCAGCGGAAACAAAGCGATCTACAACTCTGATGGCTAATGGAAGCAAGCGACGGCGGCTAGGGTTTACGCCGATGTTTGAAGTTTGTAATGCAACAATAAGAGAATGGAAGTCTGTGGCAGTTGTTCAGATGCTGGAAAAGCAAATGGGTCCTGAATCTTTCCGTAGAATTTTGCAAACTATAGTTACTCGGGCTCAAGATAAAGTACGCTCAGTGAAAACACTTAGTAATAAGGAGTTTCAACATTTTGCTAATAAGGTTGGAAATTTAGAACGTCCTTTTCTTAAAGTTTTCTTCCCCCGTTGGGTCGGTTCTTGTGGATGTCCTAATTTAAGGATGGGGTTTTCCTATAATAAACCAAAGAATGTGGTTGTACTGGCTGTGTTGAGAGGATGCACAACATTGCAAACTTCGAGTACAGCCATTCTTGATATTAATTCAGATACTGAAAATCGAGATGCAGATACTGCTTATGCCACTTAGCTACTAGTGATATGTTGAGAGCCGCTGTTGTAGCTAAGACCCCTCTTGGTATTAAGGCGAAAGATGCTATGGAAAAGGTAACGTCTTTTTGTATACAATATTACCTGTGCTTCTATTGTTTCACACTGTGTTTCGGTAAAATATCTAATCTGACATTATGCTATAATTTTCAGGGAGAACTTGTTTCTGATGACTTGGTTGTTGGCATTATTGATGAAGCAATTAAGAAACCATCATGTCAAAAAGGTTTCATTCTTGATGGTTTTCCAAGAACTGTGGTCCAAGCACAGAAGGTATTGCATTGTTTGACATCTGAGCTACTCAGTGAGTTTCTTTTGTTCGAAATATTGGGATTGTGTGTAAAAAGAAGAATGACTTGAATTGCATGCTGATCTACTACTTACTATTGTCGCACGCTCGCTAAAAATGAACAGAGTCGCCACCAATATATTTATCCCAAAAGGGAAAGGGATATCAGAAAACCTAACAAAGGATAAGAACAGGGTCTTGCGACCAGAGAATCTAGGTACGGGAGTCGGTTACGCAAGGGGAAGGTACTAGCACCCCTCGCGTCCATCGTACTCGATGGTATCCACCTATGTTTGCTTCTATCTAAAGGGTGTATAACTATGTCTATGTCTAAATGCGAAATGAATGCAAAATGTAGGGAAAATAAAGAATTGTACTCGCACGGGCCCTACCCTGCTGCCTACGTATCCTTTTCAGGAATCAGAGTTGCCGTAGCTCGGCTCAAGATTTTCTGTTTGTTTTTGTGTTTTTTAGTTGGGCGGCGTTAACGTTCGCGCTCTTGCATAAGGGACGACCTACGATGCGATCGAGCGGAACTAACAGTGCCCTTAGGTGCCAACGAGGCAAAAGAAAAAGAAATGATTGGTTTGTGTCTTTTAGGGTAGATGGGTGATGAACAGTTCCCAATACCGGGCCACTCACCACTTTCTCTACTTTGTTTTAATTTGAACCATTGTTAGGTGTTTTAAATGTTTTTGGTTAGGTATTTTTTAGGGGGATTAATCTGCGAGTTGAATCACATAACAGTGTATAATGATCGAGAAGGAGATTAGGGAATGAATCCCACTCACTTCCATCCCATTATGTAATGTTCGAGAAACAGATTAGGGAATGAATCCCACTCATTTCTCTCCCATTAATTAATGTTTGAGAAACAGATTAGGGAATGAATCCCACTCATTTCTCTCCCATTAAGTAGTGACCGAGAAACAGATTAGGGAATGAATCCCACTCGTTTCTATGTCACTAAGCGATTGAGAAACAGATTAGGGAATGAACCCCACTCATTTCTCTATCACTTTCTTAATGTGTTTCGCATCTTCCTTTTATTAAGTATTTTAAAAGTTGAAAAGAAAAAGAATGCAATAGGGAACTAATCTTAAATTCTAGTCTAAGTTGTCTATACGAGTCTAAATCCTAATGTTAACATGGGATAGATTCTAAAAGCATTAAAATGGTATTTAACAAAATAGGCCAAAAATATGGCCAAAAACTAAGCAACAAAATCACGCAACAATTATACAAAATATAACATGGAAATGATACAACATAAAGAAAACGGTTCAAGTATTAGTACAAAAAATAACCTGAAAACTACTATTTTTATGAGCTTTTATGAAAGAGAAATGAGTTCTAAATCAAGCAAAAAAGAGACTAAAACCATAAGCCTAAAACTAATATTTTTTATGAACATTTTTATGTCAAAACTAGTATTAAAGTCTAAAAATGATAGTAGAAAAATTAGTATTTTGATCACCTAAAAGAAAATAGAAAAAATCTAATCAAACCTAAATTCTAGTAATCAAAAGAAATAGAAACAGGGGGGTGCGAATTGAATTTAGTTGTGATGCATAGCAGGGCGCAGGGCCCAACAAAGGCTGGCCCAGAAGTGGTTGCTTTTGTATGATTTTGCTGCCAAAAAGGCATGGGCCCGAGAGGGTGCGAATAGCAGCTTGGCCCAAGAACACTTGTTATTCAGACTTTTATCCAAACATTATGTTGATTCAAAAAATTATCTACAACTAAATCCAATTAATCAACAATTATCAATTAATACAATTAATCTCCATTCAAATCATTATTAATTTTCAGATTAAAACCATATACTAAAACATATTATATAGAAAGGGAAATTAGGGTATTTACTTGTGACCTTTGAGATCCAAACGAACAAGTTTCCTTCTTCTTTCTCAAGGGCGAACGGCGCGACGGCATCCTCACCATTTCCGATCAACAATCCAGCCGCCGTAGACGTCGGTTCTCACCTCACAATCTGGCATCGTTTACCTCTCTCAGATTTACTCTCTTTGCCTTCTCCGATTCAGGGATAATCTCAGCACCGGAGCGAAACTTGTGTCTTAGACGGCGTTGATTCAAAATCCGGCAAAGACGCCTCAACCTTTCAGGTATGAATACTTCTCAGCCTTTGTGTTCTTTTTCGATCCTCTTCGTCTCTTTCGTAAGCTTCTGATGCGCAACCGTAACGTAACTTGTTGTCGATGCAGAGCAAGGTTATTGATTGGTTGCGGCAAAGTTGTTGAATGCAGAGAGGTTTTGGTAATTTTCTGCGTGAATTCGAGGTGAAGATTGAAGTGATTTTGGTGGCGGTGAATGGAGGATTTCGGTTAGAACTGTGAAGAAGATGGGAAAAGGTTTTTGTGAATCGGTGAAGAAGATTGAGAGGCCAAGAAGGTGAATTCAGAGAGAGAGGTAAAGTTTGTTACGGTATTTTCTGATTTTCTCTTATCTCCTCCCTTTGTTGTTTATCGATTTTTCTTCTGCAAATTTCAAAGGTGATGATGAGATGTTGAATTGAAGAACGGTGAAGGTTTAGAATGAAGAACGGAAGAGATTGAAGGTGAGAAAAAGGATGTTGAAGAGGGGAAGCCGTGAAGGTGATGGAGATGGAAGAAAGATGGAGGAGGATCGAAGGGGTGAAGAAGTGAAGAGAGGTGAATGAAGGTGGAAGAAGAATGGTGGTGAATGGGAAGTGAAGATGAATGAATGAAGAATCGAGAGAGGATTGAAGATGATGAATGAAGTGAAGACCCTCAAAAACGGTGGAGTGATTCTGATTTATAGAGGTGAGTTTTTTCTCTCTGATTTTCTGTTAGTTTCAGTTATCTTCTATTTCTCATCCCTTCCTCTTTTGTTTTCAATTCTATTTTTGATGGTTATGGTTTGATGCAGGGTAGTTATAGATTCTGTTATGGGAAGTTAGGTTGTTAGAAAGTGGTTAGAATTGGTTGGAAATTAGTTACAAAGCTGTTAGGAAATTGGTTACCGAGTTGGCATAGTTAGTTATGTCGGTTTAAAAAACGGTTAGATGGAGTTTGTTAGTTATGTTGATTTAGGGAATGGTTTAGTGTGGTTTGAATTGATGTGTATGTGACTGTGACGTAGAACACGGATCTGGACTTAGTTTTCAACAATTCCTCCTCCAGCACACAAACCAAAGCACATCTTATGAACCCTAACTCTACCAAAGTTTACCCTAAGCATGTTAATCCGACTCTACGCGTTTCATAGAACTAGAATATGAGATTCAAACACATAAGCAAGCATCACATCATCCAAACCTAGTCTAATCAAGAACAAACTTCAGTCCGATGCAAACATACAATACTGCATATGCGTGAGTTTAAATCTTGATGCGTATGGCTTATTGAACATAACTAACATGCTGAGAGAGTAGCGAGATCTTACCTGATACGATTCTTGGAAGATGACGCAGGAAAGCTCTTTGTGAGTTGCTTCCCTCCTTGAATCTTGATTCACCACTCCTTTTGAATGAAGATGATGATAGTTACAATGCTGAGTAGGAAGTTGATAAAGATCGTATGGTGACGTTGTTGAAGGTATGATGAAGATCGATGAGGGAGGAGATGTCGGTGGTTCGCGGTGGTTATAGTGGAGGTAGGCGGTGGTTGGAGGTTGATGAAGGTGAGGTAGTTATGAGTTAGTTAGAGTGGTTGTTATGGTTGTTGAGTGAAGATGAGGTGAGGGATGAAGAGGAGAAGAGAGTCATTTGAGAGAGTGACGAGGGAGGTGGGAGAATAAAGAAGATATTGAAACTGGAAAAAAATGAGAGTGTGAGAGTGTGTAGTGTGAATTGTGAAGGGTTGTGCTTATATAGTGTGACCTCATGTATTGTATGGTGAGGGTGAGTGTAGCATAGTGTGACTCATGAAGCTTAATGAACAAGTTGTTGTAAATGGCAAGTTTATGTGTGCTTTCACATGTGCAGCACTTGCATGGTTGTATAGGGTAATGAATAAATGGCTTTTGTCTTACAACAACTTCTTGGTGTCTTGCTTGCATGAACCATCTATGGTATCGACTTTCCATGCCCATATGTCTCCTCATGATCCACTATATGATGCCAGTTCAAGTTCTACAAGAAGAGGGAATTAGGGAGAGGAACTTTGATGTTGGAATTGTCACGAAATACTGCCTGGAACTCATTTAAAAATGTCCATGAAAAGAGGCCCTGACCACTTGATCATATGTGCATGCTGACTTGCCCTTATGCCTAGCTCAGATGCCTTCTCGAGTAACCCCCTTTAATGCTTTACATATCAATCCACACTTAGTCAAAATTTTTGACATTAGTGTCAAATGAAAGAAGCCATGGAGTAGAACATATTTACATTAGAATCAGCTTAAAATACTCTCTTAAATTCCTTAGAATTGACCTTAGATTTGGCGCGCCATCTGTTTGACAAAATGCTGGCGCGTGACTCAGATTTCTTGCCTGGCCGGATGCGTGACTTAGGCTTAGCGAGGAGGTGACTTTGGAAGCTTCTAAATGATTCAATATCCAACCAATTGACCCAAATCTTGTTGCATTACATAGAGGACATGGCAAAGAAATGAAGCATACCAAGTTTGCTTCCATGACACTTTTGTAGAGCCCTAAAATTAGCAAGAGATTTGGCATGCCATGTGTTTGTTAAAATGCCAGGTCATGACCTGACTTGTGACCTGGATTGTGACTTAGATTGGATGATTTTCAGAAACTTCTCAACACTTTAACTCTTCATACGAGCTTCAAATGAAAAAGTGTCCAACTACAAAGTTGTTCTCCTCTATGAGAGGAACAACTTTGATGTTGTAAATTTTTCCAAAAAACGCCATTTGCCACGTGTAATCCAGTGCTGAAGTGGACTATTCAACAAGCTTCAAAGCATCAAAAAAATTTTCTAAGTGTTGGAATTTTGTCTTTTTGTTATTTTTTCTATTTTTCCCCAACCTTTTGCCGAACTCCCGATTTTATCCATTCTTCGATTTTTCTTGGTTAATTTTCCATCAAAAGTCAATATTTGAATAATTTTCTCGATTTTGACCCAAAAGTCAACCGTCCCGATTTTTCCGACTATTGATGAAATTCCCGATTAAATCTCTTTCACTCACATCCAGTCAAACAAACACCTCCACACAGTCAGTATGAGAAGTTTTCCACACATAGAAGCCACTTCTGATTAAATGTTGACCAGAAAGTCAACTGGTTGACTTTGGTCAGAGAAACCCTGATTTAAAGAACCAGATGATTTGCAAGCTTGTACCCTCTAATCAATGCCCTGATTTGAAGCAGAGAGACACCCCAATCCAGGAGGATCTCAATGAACATAGAGCCACATGATTATACCTCAGTTTCCTCATTCTCTGATCAAACTTCTTTGCAACAGAGCTTTATCTTGCTAGCCCTTGAATAGCACCTATGATATGAATGCATGAGTGTGAGTTATGACCTAAGTGATGTATGTACATGAATGCAAAACCTAAGCCAGTTAGAAGTTAAAGGGTAGGACAAATTTGGGGTATGACAAGTACGGGTTGGCGCAAGATCAGCATTGTATTGGTACTGTTTGTAAAAAGCAGCAGCTAATTCTTCCCAAGTATGAACCTTGGTATTTTCCAGCTGGTAGTACCATTCGAGTTGTGTACCCGACAGACTTTCTTGGAAGAAGTGAATCCACAATTTGTTATCTGTTGTATGAGGTTGTATCTTCCTCACATAGGATCTCAGATGTAGTTTCGGGCAAGAAACTCCATCATATTTTGCAAAGACAGGAATTTTGAATTTTGGAGGGATAACAACATCCGAGATGAGCCCCAGATCATTGAAATCTAAGCCAGGTATTTTTTGTATCTCCATAGCTTTCATACGGTCTTCCAGTTGTTGGTATTTTTCATCATCCGGTTCGTCCCCAGAATGATCATTTTCTTCATTTGAAGAGAGAGAGGGTTTAGCAGAACCCTGGTTGCTTTGATTGTCTTCTTGTTCATCATCACCGACTGTTTCAGGGATCGGTGGCTTTTTGAACTTTTTGACTGGAATTTTGATTTTCCTTTTCAGGTGACTCACGCCTACAGATCCTTTGGGCTTCTTTTTCTTCTTGATTATCAGGGCTTTCAGTTCTTGTTGCCCCTTTGCCAATTCCAGAATTGCCACTTGAACTTGGGCATTCTGTGCTTCGAGATTCTTGATGCTCATTTCAGATTCCATCTCTTCTGACTGAAATAAACAGCGAGAAGATGAGAAATCTGTCATGTGAACCTGTTATGCAATGTGTATGACTGGATGCCATGTGTATGCAATGTATGAAATGTATATGCAATGTATATGAATGCAATGTATGAAATGTATATGCAATGCATGAAGTGAAATGTGTGTGCAATGTTTCAAGGATCTTAGAGTTTAGATTTGTTAAAGAAGAAACAAACGTTAGTTAATCAATTTATTTCTCTGTTTTTTTTTGCTTCTTTTTTCTTTGCCTCATTTGGGCTTACAAGACAGAAATAAAATAAATGATCCTTCAGGTCTCCCGTGGACGCTTTCTCTTTGCCCCCAGGAATGTGTTGATCTGCTGTTCTTCTTGAAGCTGTCCGGTGAGCTCCAATATCCTTCTCTCATAGTCTTGACAGTATGATTTGAAGGTGTCTCTTTCCTCTTTGAGTTGAACCCAAGATTTTTGCAACTCTTCTAGGTCAGTTGGCATGTCCGGGTGTAGAACAACTTGAGGTTCATATCCTTCGACCTCTGGTTCAATAGTCACAGGTAGAACAGCGGGATATGGCATAAGGAGTTTCTGAGCATGAGTGCGGACCCATCTGAGGTAGGGTTCCATAGGAATAGAATTCCATTGCCCCAGAGTTTTGCTTTCTATTCTATAGACACTGCCCCACGCACGTATAAACCTTCGTCGGTGTCTATGAGAATCATTCTCGTAATCAAACACAATGCCATGGATAATCATGTCATGAGGACCGTTGCTCCTTGCATATCCGAATTGGCGTAGAGCTAAAGAGGGATTGTAAGTGATGCCTCCTTTGATGCCAAGGAGTGGCACATTAGGGTACTCTCCACAATGATCAATGATAGTAATGTCTCTTTGAAAGAAGTTGTTCCACCGGATGTCTAAATGAGACAAAGACATAATCCTGCGAGACCATTGCATTCTTCGTTCATTTCTCAAAACTGATCGGGGAAGATGAAATGTAAACCACCTAGCCAGTAGTGGTATACAGCACATGAGAGCTCCTCGTTTCTTCATGGTACGAGTGTGTAGAGAATGTAGAATGTCTCCCAGCAATGTTGGTACCGGGTTACGGATTAGGAAAAGGTTGATGATGTGTACACTTATGAACTGGTCGGGATTTGGGAATAAAACCAACCCATAGATCAAAAGTGCCATAACTTCCTCAAAAGCTGGATAACTTTTGTTTTCTAGCAGTAGTCGAGCCTTTTCCAATAAGAACTTGGCAAGCAAACCCTTAACTCCACTCTTTGTTTCCCAATTGGACTCGATTTCTGATTTCCGCAGATGTAAAGCAGCAGCAATGACCTCAGGTTTTGGAATCCTTTCTAAACCAGTGAAAGGTAATTGATTTCGAACAGGCAATCCCATTAGTTCAGAGAATTCTTCCAAAGTGGGTACCAACTGGTAATCAGGAAAGGTAAAGCAATGATGTTCAGGGTCAAAGAACTGGAACAGGACCCGTATCATGTCTTCTTCAAATTTTGAGGTAACCAAATGGAGTAGGTGACCATGCCTTTCGGTGAATTGAACATTCCTGGGGAATTCCGACACTAAGTCTTTTAGTTCAGATGGTACCGTTGAGATGTTGATTCGGATGTAATCTTTGGTGGCGGGAGCCATTACCTGCAAAAACAAAGGTAAACTCTTTGATCCTTGAAGTGTTTGGTGCAAAAATGATATGCTTATGATGCAAACATGTGGCACACAAAAACAAATCAAACAATAGCCTTAGGTTTAAAGGCTTGCATGGAGCTGATAGGTGATACCCTCCCCACTGAAGTTGAGTTGGTTAAAACCTGTCCTAGAATAGTATTCGGGTTCTATGATCCTTGGAAGTAACATCTCAATACGGCGCCCGAACGGCCGATCAAAATATTCCTCGAGGATAACTAACTTCGATCAATTTCAAAGCTAGCCACTTAATAGGCCACAAGTCAAGTTCAACTACAAAGGTTCTAAGACAAATTAGTGTTTAATGACATTTCGGAAGCCTAATATACTCCTTGATCGTTTTCAAGGGACATCAGTATAAACCAAAGTATCGCACTAACGATGACTACCAGATCAACCGTATCGGTACATGCCGTACAGTTTCCTTGGTCTATTGTCATATACTTAAGGTATCTCGAGATTCGGGTTAGAATCTTTCACACAAGCAAAATACCCAAACAAACCTTTGAAAAATAGAGCAATCAAGTCAATCAATTGAAAACATCGAAGTGATCTATTCTCTTAAGGTAACCCCTTTTGAAAACATTTTGTTTTTTGAAAGTATCCCCAGCAGAGTCGCCAGTTCTGTGGACCTCCGATTTTTTTAATCCCGGGCCATACCTCTGTTCTGGAGAGATACGTGAACTGACTCTTTTTTATCGCTTAATGCTTTCGCATTTTTGAAAATTCACAGAGTCGCCACCGACCTTTTATTTTATCCAATTAAGGAAAGGTTTATAAAAGAAACAGAAAAAAGACCTTTAAGAAATTCTGGGTAAGGGGGTAGGTTATACAAAGGGAAGGTGTTAGCACCCTTTGTATCCATGGTTATCCATGGGCTCTTAAGTTTGCTTAGCTCACTTGTTTTTCGATCACTTTTCAATTGCTCTGAAATTGCTCATATGTGGTTTCAAATACCTTTGTAATTTGAATTTTGTAATGATCCGTGTGTGGATGTATACAAAATGCTTGTTTATCTTTCGAAAGATGTTTTGAAAAGAACGTTAACTTTGTAATAATCCGTGTTTGGATGTATACAAAGTATTGTCTTTTTTGGAAAGTTTTGAAAAAACAACAGTGTATGAGAATTTTGTTTGTTTTGATTTGAGCAAGCAAACTAGGAGGTCTACCCTGAGTTGTAAGGTCTTTATCCTATTTTTTTTAAAAATCTATCCTTTCACCGGATACAAACAAAAGGTTCGATTTTGTACTCGAAACAGTAGAATTTTGACTTTGATTTTGAAAAGAATGAGAAGGGATTACCTTAAAAGGTGCAAGTGTGATTGTGATTGGATTCAGATATTTTATCTTTGAAGTTAGTGATCTAACGGTTCAATTTTATCTTTGACATACACGCAGTTTATATTTGCTGGAAATTAAAATGCGGAAATGTAAAGTGCGGAAAGTAAATCTACGCTATTACATCGATTGTGCAGGAAATGTAAACTAGCCTATTTACATGAATTTGACATCCTATACATTTATCTAGGAATTTAAATTGCAAGAAAAATAAAAGGCATGTTTTATTTAGATTTTTGATTGATTTTAATTATAATTAATGTATGATTAATTAAATTAAAATGAAGAAAAAGATGAAAATAGATTTAAACCTAGAAATTAAGTTTAAAATATGTACAAAATATTTGTTAATTAATTTTAAAACAAAACTAATTTTTTTGGAATTTTTGAAATTGATTTGAAATTGATTAAGCTAATTAAAACATAATTATGCAAATAATTACACAAATAATTAAAACTTAAAGAGAAAATTATTCAAAATATGTACAAAATTAGTTTATAATATATAAACAATATTTAACATTAAGAACAATTTTTTTTTATGATTTTTTGATTGGTTAGAATAATTAAGAAGCAAATATATAAATATATACTAATTAATTATGCAAAATATTGAGATTTTGAAGAAAAATAAAATATTTTTATTTCAGAAAATAATATATTATTTTAGAAGTCTAAAAATATTTTTTGTGTATTTTTTGGATTTGTAAAACTATTTTTAATTAATTTTGTAAAGAAATTAAAATAAAAATAAGAAATAAAAGGATACTGATCAGATGTGGAAATTAAATGAGGGAGTATGATGCGCATGCGTGTTCTGAGGCGTTGGATGAGCTGTTAAGCAAGATCAGATGGTCCAGACTTTGAGGCACATGGTACACGTTACACCTGCAAAACACTTGATTAGAGATAAATTTAAAAAACACGCGCGCGCTTCTGAACCAATGGGAGGAAGACACGTCTTCGTCTTCAACCTTCAGACAAGGCCTTTAACAGCGCTTTTGTAAAAAAGCGCTATAGTAAGTGAACCCTAGTTCTGCAAAATAACGAATAGCGGTAAACAAGCAAATAAATTTGGCGCGATGGTACCATTCAACTCGTCTTGTTCCACTGAATTTAACCATGTCTTTAATTTGCTTTAATTTTGGCCCTATTGAAGAACCCTAATTTTGAGCTAAGAAAACCCTAAAATGGTATATGCTACAAACAACCATTAAAATCCAATTGAAGCTCCAGAAACGACCAGAGCTTCAAACCAAACACAATTATGCATCTACATCTTGTTAAATATGCGTGAGTTATGAGATATAAGTTGGTTTTAGTTTGAACAAACCGTGGCCTAGGTAGCTCGATTTATGAGGTTTCAAGACTTGGAAATGATTGAGATATGTTCAGTAATGCTTGAGGAAGGTGTTTGAATATTTATTTTGTATTGAAATGGACTGAAACTTAAAATTTGAATTCCAAGTTTCTTTGAAAATTACAAGTTGTTACAAGAGTGCTCTATGCCTATGAATGCTTCTGAATTCGTCCTCCTCCTGTTACTGAAGTATGATAGTCTATATATAAGCATTGAGTGCTTAGAATTGAAGCTAAGAAGCATCTTAGTTGCCTTTGTGGAATTCTTGCATTTTTTATATTAAAAAGCTTTGAATTATTGACCAAGTCTCCTTGCCTTCAATGCACCTGCCTTGCTCTTCAATTCTCTGCAGAAAGATGAAGATTCCTTGGGTGAGTCATGCTTGGAAGTTAAGCTACCATTTATCCATCCATTTTCCTTTTAATTTTAATCTTAAAATAAGATAAAATCAAACAAAAAATGAATAAAAATGGTGTGGGCTTAGTCTTGGTCGTGGTAGGCCCATAACAACATGGAAATGATGTTTGAATGCTGAAAACTTGGCCCCATTTGGAAAAAATACATTTTTGAGCAATGTTGATTTCATGCATTTTCCCAAAATTTAGCCAACTTCAACAAGGTGTAAATCCTTCAATTTTTGTCATATGAAGGAGATCTTGCACTTTTTGGAAACCTCAAAGAGTACTCTAACCAATGTCTTTGGTCTCATGTCAAAATGATTTTTGATGCTCCTTGTGTGTCCTTTTGAAAAAAGTGTCTTTTTGTTGACTTTGAAAATGACCTGTAATGTCTTTGATCATATTTTTCAAATGGTGAATCCAATGACCATGGGATCAATGGAATTTGAAAGATAATTGAATTTCCTTCAAAATGAGCTTTGGTTTGAATTTTTTGGATGAAGGATGAGAGAGTTATGATCAGTCAAAGTTGAGTTGACTTTTCAGGCAAAAACCCTAATTTTGAATCTTAGGGTTTTGTTGATTTTTGATCTTTCCTTGATGAATTATGATCATCCAATGATCAAATGATGAATCCTTTGACAAAATATGGACTTTGACAAAAAATTTCATTTTTGACTGTCTGTTGACTTTTTTGGTCAAACGGGTCGTCTGTTGACTGTTTGAGCTGCTGACGGTGCGTCTGAGTGAATTGAAGTTTGAAGATTTGTATGATGGTACTTTGAGATATATGGATGTGTATGAAATCCATTTGAGCTCTCAAAAAACTTGTTTCTCCTGTAAAAACAAGAAAACCCTAGTCAGGGACTGTTTATATAGGAGACAGTTAAGCGTACCTGATTTTTGTGCAGTGTTGAGTCTCTGCTAATCGCGTGATATTCAGAAGACTTCTAGCACAAAGATCTTGGAATTTTGAATTGTGAAAGATTTGATTTGATTGATGGTACAAAACACTGAGAATTGTACTGCCAGCAGTTTGGCTGTCGACTGACTGTCCAGGTATTGACGTAGCAGTTAGAGTGAAAAATCAACAGTCAAAGTTAATTTTCTTTTTTTGTTGTTTTTGTTTTATGTGTAAAATTAAAGTTTATTTACATGACTTGTTAAAAACACAGACATAATAAATAACTAATATACTGTTACCAGTACAGTCTGAGTTTCCTGATTCTGCGCCTGCAAAAAGATTTAACTCTGTACCAATTGTGTCAGTACTATTTATCTGTAAATAAATAAATAGCATGTGTGAAGTAATAAACAGTATTTGGCGTTTGCGTAAGAATAAATTCAACTGCAAGCCAAATTACTGTATAAGAAAAATTCTAAAAACTAAGTATTTCATATGTCAGGATATTTGTTGAAATAAAAATCCATGATTATATGAGACTCTTAATTTTCAGATTGGAGTTTTCTTGAAAAATATGCGGGCAAATTTTGGGGTATAACAAGCATGATATTGGTGATCGTGTGAATGAAGAAAAAAAATCAAGGGTTAATAGTAATTTAGCCCCTGTATTCTATAAATGTATACTCATTATTTTTTTAATGATTTTTTATCTTACTTTAAAACCTGTGCAATGATAAATTATTGAGCAATGCTAAACTTACACTAAACATTGACACTACACCGTATTTTATACGGTATTTTAGTTTTTTTAAATATTTCAATGGCACCTTGAAATACGTGCATGCACATAATTGTATATAACCTCATATAATGGGCTACAGTGGAAAATTTTGATGTAATATTTAGTGTATGGGAAAAGATATCCATACACCAGTTTTAACACCCACATCGTACTATTATACCTAATATCTACTGTTACCCCATCAAAACTAAGGGTAAATTACCCATCTTTATATGGACAAATAAGATTATGCCATATGTATTTCTTTTTAAATAATAATAACAATAATTTTATCAGATATTTTATTTATATATTTTTAATTATTTTTATCTTTAATATTATTACACTTTGTCTATTTTACCCTGTAATTTAAAAAAAATGAAAAACAGAGTTAAGATCTTCTATTTTGTAATTGAAAATCAAATGCGTTAACTTTTTCCCCTTCCACCATGTTAGAAAAGAGTAGGGATCCACTCCATTTCCTAAAAAGAAATGGAGGTCCATTACTATAGTTTTGGGTGCATAAAGTTAAATAAATAATAAATGTATGTCACATGTCTTAGAAATACGTGTAATATACACATAAAACTATAGTAATGGACCCTCCATTTCTTTTTAGGAAATGGAGTGGATCCCCTAACAACCTCCCCCTTCCACTGTGTTTCCAATCTGAAATCCCAAGAAACTCCTCTTCCACCGTTCCACCATGTTAATTCACTACATCTCTTCAATTCAAAGCCACACGAGATCATGTCGGTGCCGGTGAAAGCGCTAGATTCAGCGGAAACAAAGCGATCTACAACTCTGATGGCTAATGGAAGCAAGCGACGGCGGCTAGGGTTTACGCCGATGTTTGAAGTTTGTAATGCAACAATAAGAGAATGGAAGTCTGTGGCAGTTGTTCAGATGCTGGAAAAGCAAATGGGTCCTGAATCTTTCCGTAGAATTTTGCAAACTATAGTTACTCGGGCTCAAGATAAAGTACGCTCAGTGAAAACACTTAGTAATAAGGAGTTTCAACATTTTGCTAATAAGGTTGGAAATTTAGAACGTCCTTTTCTTAAAGTTTTCTTCCCCCGTTGGGTCGGTTCTTGTGGATGTCCTAATTTAAGGATGGGGTTTTCCTATAATAAACCAAAGAATGTGGTTGTACTGGCTGTGTTGAGAGGATGCACAACATTGCAAACTTCGAGTACAGCCATTCTTGATATTAATTCAGATACTGAAAATCGAGATGCAGATACTGCTTATGCCACTTAGCTACTAGTGATATGTTGAGAGCCGCTGTTGTAGCTAAGACCCCTCTTGGTATTAAGGCGAAAGATGCTATGGAAAAGGTAACGTCTTTTTGTATACAATATTACCTGTGCTTCTATTGTTTCACACTGTGTTTCGGTAAAATATCTAATCTGACATTATGCTATAATTTTCAGGGAGAACTTGTTTCTGATGACTTGGTTGTTGGCATTATTGATAAAGCAATTAAGAAACCATCATGTCAAAAAGGTTTCATTCTTGATGGTTTTCCAAGAACTGTGGTCCAAGCACAGAAGGTATTGCATTGTTTGACATCTGAGCTACTCAGTGAGTTTCTTTTGTTCGAAATATTGGGATTGTGTGTAAAAAGAAGAATGACTTGAATTGCATGCTGATCTACTACTTACTATTGTCGCACGCTCGCGAAAAATGAACAGAGTCGCCACCAATATATTTATCCCAAAAGGGAAAGGGATATCAGAAAACCTAACAAAGGATAAGAACAGGGTCTTGCGACCAGAGAATCTAGGTACGGGAGTCGGTTACACAAGGGGAAGGTACTAGCACCCCTCGCGTCCATCGTACTCGATGGTATCCACCTATGTTTGCTTCTATCTAAAGGGTGTATAACTATGTCTATGTCTAAATGCGAAATGAATGCAAAATGTAGGGAAAATAAAGAATTGTACTCGCACGGGCCCTACCCTGCTGCCTATGTATCCTTTTCAGGAATCAGAGTTGCCGTAGCTCGGCTCAAGATTTTCTGTTTGTTTTTGTGTTTTTTAGTTGGGCGGCGTTAACGTTCGCGCTCTTGCATAAGGGACGACCTACGATGCGATCGAGCGGAACTAACAGTGCCCTTAGGTGCCAACGAGGCAAAAGAAAAAGAAATGATTGGTTTGTGTCTTTTAGGGTAGATGGGTGATGAACAGTTCCCAATACCGGGCCACTCACCACTTTCTCTACTTTGTTTTAATTTGAACCATTGTTAGGTGTTTTAAATGTTTTTGGTTAGGTATTTTTTAGGGGGATTAATCTGCGAGTTGAATCACATAATAGTGTATAATGATCGAGAAGGAGATTAGGGAATGAATCCCACTCACTTCCATCCCATTATGTAATGTTCGAGAAACAGATTAGGGAATGAATCCCACTCATTTCTCTCCCATTAATTAATGTTTGAGAAACAGATTAGGGAATGAATCCCACTCATTTCTCTCCCATTAAGTAGTGACCGAGAAACAGATTAGGGAATGAATCCCACTCGTTTCTATGTCACTAAGCGATTGAGAAACAGATTAGGGAATGAACCCCACTCATTTCTCTATCACTTTCTTAATGTGATTCGCATCTTCCTTTTATTAAGTATTTTAAAAGTTGAAAAGAAAAAGAATGCAATAGGGAACTAATCTTAAATTCTAGTCTAAGTTGTCTATACGAGTCTAAATCCTAATGTTAACATGGGATAGATTCTAAAAGCATTAAAATGGTATTTAACAAAATAGGCCAAAAATATGGCCAAAAACTAAGCAACAAAATCACGCAACAATTATACAAAATATAACATGGAAATGATACAACATAAAGAAAACGGTTCAAGTATTAGTACAAAAAATAACCTGAAAACTACTATTTTTATGAGCTTTTATGAAAGAGAAATGAGTTCTAAATCAAGCAAAAAAGAGACTAAAACCATAAGCCTAAAACTAATATTTTTTATGAACATTTTTATGTCAAAATTAGTATTAAAGTCTAAAAATGATAGTAGAAAAATTAGTATTTTGATCACCTAAAAGAAAATAGAAAAAATTTAATCAAACCTAAATTCTAGTAATCAAAAGAAATAGAAACAGGGGGGTGCGAATTGAATTTAGTTGTGATGCATAGCAGGGCGCAGGGCCCAACAAAGGCTGGCCCAGAAGTGGTTGCTTTTGTATGATTTTGCTGCCAAAAAGGCATGGGCCCGAGAGGGTGCGAATAGCAGCTTGGCCCAAGAACACTTGTTATTCAGACTTTTATCCAAACATTATGTTGATTCAAAAAATTATCTACAACTAAATCCAATTAATCAACAATTATCAATTAATACAATTAATCTCCATTCAAATCATTATTAATTTTCAGATTAAAACCATATACTAAAACATATTATATAGAAAGGGAAATTAGGGTATTTACTTGTGACCTTTGAGATCCAAACGAACAAGTTTCCTTCTTCTTTCTCAAGGACGAACGGCGCGACGGCATCCTCACCATTTCTGATCAACAATCCAGCCGCCGTAGACGTCGGTTCTCAGCTCACAATCCGGCATCGTTTACCTCTCTCAGATTTACTCTCTTTGCCTTCTCCGATTCAGGGATAATCTCAGCACCGGAGCGAAACTTGTGTCTTAGACGGCGTTGATTCAAAATCCGGCAAAGACGCCTCAACCTTTCAGGTATGAATACTTCTCAGCCTTTGTGTTCTTTTTCGATCCTCTTCGTCTCTTTCGTAAGCTTCTGATGCGCAACCGTAACGTAACTTGTTGTCGATGCAGAGCAAGGTTATTGATTGGTTGCGGCAAAGTTGTTGAATGCAGAGAGGTTTTGGTAATTTTCTGCGTGAATTCGAGGTGAAGATTGAAGTGATTTTGGTGGCGGTGAATGGAGGATTTCGGTTAGAACTGTGAAGAAGATGGGAAAAGGTTTTTGTGAATCGGTGAAGAAGATTGAGAGGCCAAGAAGGTGAATTCAGAGAGAGAGGTAAAGTTTGTTACGGTATTTTCTGATTTTCTCTTATCTCCTCCCTTTGTTGTTTATCGATTTTTCTTCTGCAAATTTCAAAGGTGATGATGAGATGTTGAATTGAAGAACGGTGAAGGTTTAGAATGAAGAACGGAAGAGATTGAAGGTGAGAAAAAGGATGTTGAAGAGGGGAAGCCGTGAAGGTGATGGAGATGGAAGAAAGATGGAGGAGGATCGAAGGGGTGAAGAAGTGAAGAGAGGTGAATGAAGGTGGAAGAAGAATGGTGGTGAATGGGAAGTGAAGATGAATGAATGAAGAATCGAGAGAGGATTGAAGATGATGAATGAAGTGAAGACCCTCAAAAACGGTGGAGTGATTCTGATTTATAGAGGTGAGTTTTTTCTCTCTGATTTTCTGTTAGTTTTCAGTTATCTTCTATTTCTCATCCCTTCCTCTTTTGTTTTCAATTCTGTTTTTGATGGTTATGGTTTGATGCAGGGTAGTTATAGATTCTGTTATGGGAAGTTAGGTTGTTAGAAAGTGGTTAGAATTGGTTGGAAATTAGTTACAAAGCTGTTAGGAAATTGGTTACCGAGCTGGCATAGTTAGTTATGTCGGTTTAAAAAACGGTTAGATGGAGTTTGTTAGTTATGTTGATTTAGGGAATGGTTTAGTGTGGTTTGAATTGATGTGTATGTGACTGTTAGCAGGGCTGAATTGCTTAATTATGGGACTGTTTAGAAACGTATGGATGGCTGCTGCAGGGATTTAGATGGTTTGGAATAGTGAATTTCTGAATTTTGTATAGCCTTTTGTGGAATGCAGGTTGCTGTTTGTGGTTGTATTGAAGTGTATTGTATTGCTTTGGACTGAGTATGTGCTGGTTTTTGGTATGTTGTTTGGACTGGCTGTTGATGTAGGCAATGGTTATGAACAGGTTACATGGTTATGTTGCAGGGCTGTAATGACATGGAAGCTGATTTGTGCACTGATTCCGTGAAGGTTTTGATGGTGTCTGGAGATTGCTTGAACTTGAGGAATGGTGGAGATCACAAGGCTTAAAATGGCAAGATGAAGTTTTGAACAGAAGTGGACTTGAAGAAAATATGAAGAGGAGCTTAGGATTTTTGGAAATTGATAGATGTATCTTTTTGTTGTAAACTTTGGTGGTTATGTCTTGTTTTACAAAATGGATGTTCTTCATGTAATGATATAGTGAGTGATGTAATGTGATGAATGCTACTGTTGGTCCCCGTTTTTCTTTAATAATTCAATTTGTTGTATAGTTTTCTATGTAACGGTATGGATGTATCGAATATGTATCAAACACGGACATGGGGTAATGGGTGAATATTGTAATGAAGTTCTTTTCTTTCACATGAATGTAACTCTTATTCTCTTCCTTTCCACTTTTTGTAATAGCTTCTAGTAATGTATGAATTGAATGGCCGTTTGACTTTGCCATGTATGTTGACCCTCTTGTGTAGCCTCTTTATGATTCAAGTAGTCAAACCAAATGCCTTGTGACCTTGAACAAAAGGAATCTTCTAAACATGCTCACGCTTTTGGCAATTCAAACCATAAACCCTTGACTTAAACTTTGTAAATTAATCTATAAGTCTTCTTTTGCCTTGACAAAGTTCCTCATTGAAGATAGTATTTGAAGCATAAAGGAAAGCCTTGTCCTGAAGTACACAATAACCATGAATCCAGACCTTACTCTCACAGTCCAATGCTCTGAGGAGCACTCGATGAATCAGTGATATTTGATATATACACCTCAAAATCACTATGAACCCTTAATGATTCAAGATCCTTGATCCCAATGTCAATTTTATTAGTTAATGAATGCATGATGAGTTATATGACCTAATGGGAGGTATGTACATGAGATTATGAAATGCATAAGCCTAAGCCAGATAAAAATTAAGGGGTAGGACAAATTTGGGGTATGACAACTATGAACCTTCTTTTTTTTTTGCTTTGTTGCAACTTGATGAGATGCTGGAAAAACAAGGTACCAAAATTGACAAAGTGCTCAATTTTGCGATTGATGACGCAATCCTTGAGGAAAGAATTACTGCACGCTGGATACACCCTCCCAGTGGCAGAACCTACCATACAAAGTTTGATCCTCCCAAGGCTCCTGGTGTTGATGATGTAAGTCTGCATCTATATTTAGGCTTGCGAAATGTTAGTTGCCTTATATCAGGTTTAAATAAAGTTTTCAATAAGCACTTGTACAATTAGAAAAGTTGAAATGATCTTATAATCACTGGGAGTCTTTTGCACCTTGACTTTTATCATACCTCCCTTATCTAACTTCTTCATGAACGTCTACTATTATGTATGGACTTTTTTGTAAGGTAGAAATCAAATACTTATATCAGTTGTACTAGCTAGAAGCTTATCCAAACTCGATCCAAGTATGATTTTTACTTATAGAGACTTAAGCATTTCCAAGACTTCTTTAAAAGTGTCTTTAGGATTTGATTGTAAATAATGAATGAAATAAGGTGCAAAAATATATTGTTAAAATTTTTTGTTGGGAAATGAATTTAATTTTGTGGGAACTGCTAGTTTTAGTTGCTGTCTGTTTTTTCGATTTCCCTATTTTAACGATTAATTCATAGAATCAAACTACAAGCGTGTTATTTTAAGTTAAGCTCCGTGACTACTTTCATACTCAAAATTCATCTTTTACAGGTTACTGGTCAACCACTTATTCAGCGCAAGGATGACACTGCAGCTGTTCTTAAGTCAAGACTGGAGGCATTTCACAAGCAAACTGAACCGGTATGATTCTGAATCCATTTTCAACGGAAGTAAAATTTAAACTTCAATTATACAATAGCTTTCAGCAATTATTTTGTTATGAATGATGATTGGACCCACATTCATTGGGTATCTGCTAAAAAAATACCCAAATGGGTAGCGTAAATAAATATTCATTCTATGGAACTGGGTAATTTTGAATGGGTAGCTCCACAAACACACTTGTGCACACTCATATACTAGTCAATAACTTTTTATTGAATACATTTTTAAAACAAATATTAACTTATTACTTAATTAAAAGAGTTTGTGAGATATAGTGGATTAAACGTGTGCTATTTTTTTGGTATTTCATGGAGAATGTGCTTTTTCAATGCTATAGAGAATATGATTATTGTTATTTGAAAAATTATTATTAATATAAATAAATTTGTACAAAATAATATATGGAGAACGTGTGCTATTTTTTTGTTAGGGAGAATGTGATTTTTTTTGTTGGTATTAATGAGTAATTAGATGGAAAATTATTAAATAATTAATAAAATAGATTGATAAAAATATTTTTTAAGTATAAAATAAGATGAACACTCCGGTATCCTTGAATTTTTATTAATAAATTGGAAATATTGAGAATTGAAAAAAATTACGGGGATATGAAACAGTTCTTGGAAAGTAGGAATTGGTGAGAAACAATCTAACACTTGCTGTAATGAGAGTTAAAAAGCATTAAAAAGAGTGATTAGAAAAATATGAAAAAAAATTGAAAAGTCACGTATCGGAGAGTATCCAAAGCGTATCGACGTCGTATCGCCTTTGTTTTTTATCATAACTTCATATATTCGTTTATCGTTTCATCTCGAAGCTGCATACTTCTTAACATATATGTCGTACAAAATAATTTTAACCTGTGCGGACGCACGGGTATTTATCTAGTTCCAATAGTACTTCTTATGTCGAAATCAAAAAAGCTTTGTCTAAAAAATTAAGGACATAATAGATAATCAAACAAAATTATAATTCCATAAATTAAATACTGTTCACAGCAATCAATAACAGAGTGAAAATATAATTGCAAAAAATAATCATTTAAGAATCTTTAAGGACTACAGATAATTTCAATTATTCTCCTTAGCACCGGTTCCTTTCATGAAGTCTTGTTTGTGTGTCAATGAATTTTGTAACATTAAATCTCTTTTGCTGTTAAAAGGATGTAGTGTTAGTTGTAATGCAATTTTTAGCCTCGACCCTTCATCCACCTGTTAGCATAATGTTGCAAAAGTCGTTGTTAAAATATTCACATAATAATGTAAGGAAATTAAAAAAAAATTAGTGTTATATAAGTTTTTCATACTTTAATCTTATAACCATTCTCTTCTTGTTGCATCATCCAATGAATCACCCAAATCGCGCAATCATTCCTAAGAAAAAAATTATCCGATAAGAGATAAAATAAAGTAAACAAAAATTTATAAGAAAACATTAATTAAATAATATAGAGTTCTAACTTACGATCATTCCCGTTGACTTCCCAAACCTTTTGGAGTGACTAATTTAAACTCTGTTATTTTATTGCCATAGTTTGGTTTGGTATCATAGAATGTAGAATCCATCAACAGTTCTTCCATAAAAATAGATTGAACCATACATAAATTTGTTAGTGGTTTTCTACCATAGTTGAATATGTTACATTATAACTAACTATAGTGTGAAGAGTTTTGTTACCAATTTTTTTATGCTAAGCATCCTGCTATTAACAGTGGAAGAGCTTTGGCAAGAGGAGTCCAGATATATTAATTCTCGAGTCTCAAAATTAATTACCAACAAGAACCAATGAAGACTATCCATATCATGGATCGGTATAAATATCTGATCATTTTCAAATATTAATTTCATAATCATGTAAATAATAAATAAAAAATTATTATATATATATACAAATACCTTTGAAATCGTATCAGCATTCCCCATAAATTGTTTCCTATAGTTCTTCATTATTTTTTGCATTGGTGAATTCCATGATAGCACATATTGCTAAATACATATAGATAGGAAAGTTTAAACAAGAATAATGTAACACCCCATACATACATTGCCTAGGATATACGTATATGGCATTAAAATGGTACTCGAAAATCATAAACATAAGCAGCGGAATAGATAATGTATAAGTACAAGTACAAAAGTCCAAACTGTCATGGCCAAATACATAGGTTTCCAACAAGTACTAGTACATATCCCTGATACAAAAGATGATAGATACAAAATATCATGCACTGCAAAAGAGCATATCGCCAAGAAACACCATCTCGAAGCTAAGCCATCTTACCCTTCCCACAATCCTGCCTCGAACCACCTGTAACAGAATAATTGGAATGGGGTGAGATTACTAAATCTCAGTGAGTCTCCCTATCTTACGGGTTCACTCAGTTCTACAGGGAACATGCAAACAACGGATTCACCGAGAATCCGGGTTACCTCACGGCTAGGCACAAGTACAAACAAGGGTATACCATCAATGGAAGTTCCATAACTATCCAAGGAGGCATCAACAACAACAGGCTCAACGTCATCACAAACAAGTATGCAGACTCGTACCCATGTACGAGGAATCCAGGAGTAGAATCTGCCTGTCTACCTAGGTTGCCAAACCACACCCTCGGTGAGTTACACCCGTACATCGCATCAAGAGACTTTCACAAGCACATCGCAAGACTAATCGGATACTCCTCCTAAATGGAATCCATCCAGATGAGTTACAGCCGTGACAAAGCCTAAGTGGCGTCTGACCCCATCATTGTCCATACACATATAAGTTAACGTCGAGTGCAAAATATGCCACCTTGATAATACGAGCCCACCGGGCGAAAGCTTAGTGACCTTGCCTACGTGGCATCACTAGAGGTGAATCGGAAGTAATATTATCTACATGACATTACTTCTCCACCATACCAAGCACGCCGATATGTTAACGTCGAGTGGGATACGCCTCGTAGGCCCTCACAAGCATATCGCAATGGTAGCTCAGGTGTGTAAAACATACCGAGAACACAGATGAGTTAACGTCGAGTGGGATACGCCCCGTAGGCCCTCACAAGCACATCGCAACGGTAATGATGGAACTAAGTCCATAAACAGGACTTACCACCTAGTAGCTTAAGCTTACTCCGATTCAAGCATACACACATCACCGAGATCACACAGCACGGTATAAGCCATCACACAGGCAATCACATTCGAATGTTCAACCGGAACAAACGAAATCAACAATAATAGTGCCACAATATAATCCACACCATTTGTATTTCACAACATACAAGCATATCCAAGATATTTCAGTCATATCATGGTCTTATACAATTAAAACACATATCAGAATGCCATACAAGTCATAAGAGGCCTTCGATTCCGATACGAAGCGAAACTGCACTCATAGGGGAGAATTATCAATTCTGCATCAGACTAGTTCGCTACAGCGAATTTCTGTTCGCTACAGCAAACTCAAACAGAAGCAAACTTTCTCAAATCCAGGTTAGTTCACTACAGCGAACTCCCAGCGAAGCCCCGGTTCGCTACAGTGAATGAAAGTTCGCTACAGCGAATAAATCAATTCAACTCCCAGGTTTATTCGCTACACAGTTCGCTACAGCGAATGAAAGTTCGCTGGAGCGAATTCTACAAAATCAGCAAAATGCAGAAACGCATTTGGGGTCCCCAAGCCCCAAATTTCTACATGCAGCCATTGATAATCAAATAACAAGCTATAGTAAACATACATATACTCATTAGTACCAGAATGGAGGGTTAAACATGCACTTGTAGGATCATTGAAGCATTTACTCTCAAAAACCCTTAATACCAAAATAGCATAAACCCAATAGAATACCCCAAGGTCTCTATCTATGAGACTCACCTTGAAGAAAAGCAATAGCAGCTGCGAAAATCAGAAGCAAAAGATGAAGAGTGTTGAATCAAAGGTGCATGCAAGGTAGAAGATGAAGTTGGCAATGGGTTCTCTTCTTCCTCTCTCCTTGTTTCACGTTTTCTTCTTCTTCTACTCTCCAAAATTCTGTTTATTTACAAATGACCAAAGACAACACAAGCCAAACACTCCCTTAAGCCTTAGTTATTGGATGTAATGACCAAAACACCCCCCAACTAGATTCTATTTACCATGATGCCACTTAGTTACATCTCAACTAAATGCAATTCCTATTATTAAATCTTTTGAAATAAAAATTAGGATATTACAAATAAGCACACAGGGACATAATTTTTTAATAAATAGTTAGCATAAATAAATTACCACTATATAAGATGGCAAAAACCAATTTTCTGGATGACGCATTTCCTTTCTCGCATCATAAGTCAGCATGCACGCAACCAAGTCTATTATCTGAAACAAAATTTTCTTAACATTATAATCTTTAACAAATATAATTAATAACTTAATGTATTATCATATTTATTTTTACATCTTGGTAAATCATTTGATTGGGCTTCAAATCTAATAGCAAACTCCTTGTTGCGTGGTACCATGAATCTGCATCAACCATAATCACATTCCTACAAAAAAAATGTATATGAATAAATATACAACTTAAACATTATGAAGATTATTTAATAAAATAGAACAATAAAAAAAGGACTAACTTATCCATTTTTTCATTAAGCGGACAACCGAAGATGTAAATTGCTAAGTTACATTCTTCTTCATTTAACTCCATTTTTTTCTTTGGTCGAAACATTAAAGCCAACCATTGTATGCAAACAGTAAATTAAAAAGAAACATGAATACAAAATAGTCATAAATTTATGAATATAATTAAATACACATCAATGACAACTGATTAATACCTTTGGAATAGAAGACCCAACTAAATTAAATTGTGTTTTTTTTTCTTTTTTGATGGGAAAGTGTACCCTGTTGACGTCTTGGCTACTACAATAGGAGGTGTGTTATCTTTTTTTTCTTTATATTTTTTAGGGAACAATTTCCGAACGCTTCTCTTAGGGATGGTTTTCCCATGTTCTTTGTCATCTTTATCTTTATGTGCCATGATTCTTTCTTCACACAATTTTTTAAAAATTTCCTCCAAAGTTTTGTCAGATGGAATGCCGGATGAAGACGTATTATGTATACAAGATTTTGTCTTTACCATCTCCTTCAATTCCTCTATTGATTTCATTATGCTTTGAAGCACCGTCTCCAAATTTATCACCCTTTGAGTTAATTCCTGACATTTAAAAATTACATAAACCAAATTATAAAAGAATGACTTCTAAAAATAAATATATGAAGTTATACTAAAATGTAATATGCAAAAATATTACCTCATTATCATCATAATGACAATATTTTGTAGGATTGAATAAATTAGGATTCCAATCATATTCAGTATTCGCTTTAGATGGTTGATCATGTTGTTGATTGCTATGAATTAAGTTGCATAAAAAGAGGCCATACATTCTAAAAATAAATATATGAAGTTATACTAAAATGTAATATGCAAAAATATTACCTCATTATCATCATAATGACAATATTTTGTAGGATTGAATAAATTAGGATTCCAATCATATTCAGTATTCGCTTTAGATGGTTGATCATGTTGTTGATTGCTATGAATTAAGTTGCATAAAAAGAGGCCATACATTCAATTTATGAAGTTAGTGCCCGTGAAAATATGTTCACACAATACATACGAAATTCATTTTCATAATAAAAAGATGCAAATATACATACCTTTCTGATGTCAAATTTATTATAGAGTTTGCAGGTTTTTTCGGTGGCTGGATGCTTATGATTAACTTTTTTAGTAGAAATTGGAGATGTAATTGACAATTCAGAATCTTCTTCACCATCCTTCCGTTTTCTTTTACTATTGTTCTCCATTTAGGTAGAAAATGTAATGTTTGAATGAAGGAACTAAATGTATTGTATTCAGTGAGTTATGTTGTCGTATTTGTTGGAAGTTAAAAGACAGTAAACACAACACAATTGTGTGCTGTACTATTATTATTATTATTTTTTAAATGTTACTTCTTTTTAGCAAGAAAGTGTTATAATGGGCATGTAGTTACAAAACTAGAAGCCACTATAAGAAAACGTGGCATCATGATAAAGAACATTTATTTTAAAATAAATTTAATAATAATAAATTGGTTTAATTGAATAAAGAACATTTATTTTAATTAATTACATTAATTAAATATGATGAATAATTTATCATTGGAATTTGAGATTCAAAATATTTCAACCTATATAAAAAAATGTGGCTAAGTTTCTCTTAATGTGGTAATGAGTAATGACTGAGTAGGTTGTGGGTATGAATGGAAACCATGTTTTTTTAAAGGAATTAAAATGAATTTAATCAAATAATAATAAATTGATTTAATTAGACAAAGAAAATATATTTTTATTTTAATTAATTCATATAATTTAATAGGATAAATAATTTATCATTGAACTTGAGATTCAAAATATTTCAACCTAACAAACCCTATATAAAAACGTGGTGACTTAGTGGCTATGGATGGAAATCATTTCTTTTAAATAAAATTAAAATAAATATAATAATAATAAATAGATTTAATTGAATAAATAGCATTTATTCTAATATAATTAATTAAATATGATTTAGTAGGATGAATAGTTTATCATTGAAGTTGAGATTCCAAATTTTTTAACCATAACAAACCCTATATAAAAATGTGGTAATGAATAATGAATAATGCCTTAGTGGGGGATGAACCATTTCTACTTGCAGGTTGTTTTTCATAAACCCACGTTTTTCTATTGATCAAATAAAAATAATTTCTTAATTAATTTTTTTGTCAAACTTTCTTAATTAATTAAGTTGCTAGATAATTAATAATCTTATTCTGTCTTGCCATTTCCGTCTCCGCTTCAACACTACCATTAACTCCCTACTTATCCGATTAAATTCAAATAATTTATTATTATTATTGTTATTATTATTAGATCTTTTCAATTATTTTTTAAATTTGGTGATATATATATATATATATATATATATATATATATATATATATATATATATATATATATTAATATTATTTTTAACCACATAAATTATTAAATCATTGCTATCTTTCATGTTTTATTTTAGCTATGGATTTTATTTTATTTTATATAAAGCTCATATATTAAAAATAAAGAAAGGAAACTGGGCTGGCCAAACCCACAAGAGAGCCAAAAGAAAAGGAACAAAAGCTAATGCACAAATCTAAAATTGGACGTTCCCAATTATGGATTTCAATATTAGAGGCAAAACATCCTACAAAATCTCCTTTTTTATTCTTGTATATGCCAGCACAAGCAGCTAACCTAGGGTAGCCTAAGGTCGATCTGTCAATGTTGCACTTCAACCAATTACCAAAGGGAGGGCTCCAAATGATTTCAATGATTTGAGGAGCTTTAGGGTGTTTAGTTCGACCAGGTTCTATGAAATAACGATGGATTAACTATTCACTCATGCACCCTTTCGGTGGTGGTTATTTCATATGGGCCTATAATCTAGACTCAGAACTACTATAACTACCTCACATTGAAATTAAGAAGGACAATCTAATTCTCACAAAAAAATCACATATACATATCTCTTCACCCCCTAAGTAAGTTAGCTCTCAACCTTACAACAAACCTTAAAGCCTCTGACAACCCTTAATCATTAGGGATTTTAACGTATTGTACTTTCATTACAATTGGCATCCACTGCGAGGCCCGGTAAAATGAAGATGCAGTTGGTGTTCTTCCCCACATGAATGACCACATGGTCATCATTTATATCAGCATTATATTTTAGTAGTAGATGTCCATTAAAAATGCGGTAAAAATTCATACTCACTTGTCATCAAACGTAAATGTCCGGTAGTGTCTGAGAATTCCGGAAACTTGGTGAATATCTCAATCACATCAAGTTCAAACTTGAAAGTTCTGTTTTTGAGACATAGGTGCTTTAAAGATTAAATTGTTTTTTGAGTCGAGTACCCTACTAAAACTCGGTCTATTGCGATCCCTAGGTCCTTCCATTTTAAAATTGGTTTTTTTGGTCTCCACATTTTATTTTTTGGAATTTTAATATCTCATCACATTTTGATATATTTTTTATGACATGATAGATGAATTGGTGATGTGTCATGACTATCTGGCCTAGTTCAATTACTAAATTATTTATAATTATTTTTTATTTTAATAATAATATAAATTTTTACATTTAAAATATAAAAAAACTAATAGCCTAAATTAAATTAGCATTAATTTTTATATTATTTTTTATTTTTGAAAGAAGTGATTTTTTAATTAATTATAAATTTTTTATTGAAATTAGTTAATTATAAATTTCAAAATTTTCAAAATGTTTATAGTAGGATTAGAACAAGTACATAACTTCAATGAAAGTTGGATATAATGAGAACTACTTATTACAAAATGTTACACATGACTAATAACTATGATAACTCGCTCTTAAAATATATGACACAACAACCATCCTACCCGAGAAACAAGCCAACTCGAATAACTGTCAGGATGCATGAGCCGAAAAACATCTCAACTGTCAAATTGAAAAACTTGCTCTTACAAAATCATTAAGAAAAATCTTAAGTTAAAAAAGAAACACTCATAATTTGTTCATCATCAATTCTCTGATCAAACACTTACAATTTCTTTAATCCAAACTCCACAAATTCTAAACAAGCACATAAGAAAATAATTATAAAGTAACAACTTATAAAGATGTTTCTCAATTATAATATCATTTATGATTTATGATGCTTTGCAGAAAACTCCATGTCCTTCAATACACTCATAAACACAAATATAATCACTGATTCATTAGAAGGAGCATCATTTGTTTCTGAACCCAAGACAGTGTTGTTAGAATGGAATGGAGGAATGCTTGCCGAAGGGAATTGTGGAAACATTGATCCACCCAAATTCGGAATGCCACTCATGGGAAAATAGTTACTAGCATACTGTAATACGGTGAACTGACTTTTTATCGAAATGTCGCGGTTAAGCAAGAGTCGCCACCGACTTTTATTTTATCCAAATTAAATCAGAAAGGCTAAAAGAACAGGAAAAAACCTTTTAAAAAGAAACTGAGTACGAGGGGTAAATTATGCAAAGGGAAGGTTTAAAAAGCACCCTTTGCATCCATGGTTTTCCATGGGCTCTTAATTTGCTTTGCTCTTTAGAAGGAAAGAAATGTATAGAAGAAAAGAATATGGACTTTAGCTCGTAAATGAGCGTAGCCATATTGAAGAATTTTGAGAAAGAATATTTGAAAACATTTTAGAGCAAGGCAAAGCAATTTAAGGGCAATTTACCTCATATTTTGAAATTCAGTCCTTTTAGCCTTTCAGGGTGAAAGGGTCTATCCTTGCCATAAGGGGGCAGTAAGCCTTTCATTTGGAGATTGAAGGGTCATCGCGTTGTCGTTCGCCAAAGACTGACCCATGCCATAGAGGGGCAGGTAGTCTAAGGGAAAGACCAGAACAAGCCTTATTCGTAGGCAACCAGAGGATACCTCAGCCTTTTTCGTAGGCAACTTCCGAGGGTCGAGGTCATGTAGTGTATCGAAGGCAGCATCATTAGGGTCGTATGACCTTTATTTATCGAGGCAGCATGGCTGAGGTATCTTCGTATTCGAGGGACATGGCTTATTCTACAAAAAAAACACAAAGGCAAAAGGCAACAGGCAACTGGCAACAAGGCAACAGAGAGGTTACCCCAAAAGCGTGCGTGTGTGCAACAATCACGTGGTTCAATTGGAAATATATTATCTTGTAATTTAATGACTCTAATTCAGTTCAAAGTTGCACTCCCTAAATTACTAACCACGCAGTTTAACATAAAGCAGTAACAATAGCAATATGGGAAGGGGAAAATGAAACCAGCGGATCCCCAATAGGGTTTGGCATAAGTAATAATAAAAGACAGAAAATATCAGGGTTAGGGTTTAGGGTTACCGATACTCGTAGCTTTGGCAATCGACAAACCCTGAAAATTGGAAAAGAAAGAATAAACAGAAGGGTGAGTGCATTATCAGTTCGGAGGCAAACGGGATTAACCCTAAAATAAAGAATAAATAAATTTAAAATAATAAAATAGACAAAGATACTTAGCTCTGATTTGATCTGATAGGGTTGGCGGGAAGCCTCGGGGTTAACCCTGAAAAAAAGCAAAGGCAGAAAAGAATGTGAAGGCAAGACAAACCCTAACTTTAAGAGGAAATCAAATAGACTTTAAAACAAAAGGAATAGGGTACTTAGCTTTGAGTCTTGATCGGGCGCGTTGTCGGAAAGAACCCTGTTGATAACCCTGAAAAGGCAAGGCACGAAGAGAAACTGTTTCAGTGTATTGGATGATCTTCGTAAACCCTAATTAGGACACAAGTTAACCATGATTAATAGAATAAATAAAATCGAACTAATTAATTAAATCGGTAAAATATATATTTTTTGATTTAAATTATCTAACCCTCATAACTTAATCAATTAAAAAATAAAAATAAAAATAAATTTTTAAATAATTAAACAAATAGATTAATTTATTTAATCATTTAAATTAAATAAAATTATTAGTAATAATAAATATTTTTATGTTTTATGTTTTTTAAGAAAAAGGAAAAAAGAATTATAATGATTTTGATTAAATTGAATTTTGGAAAGAAAGAAATATATAAACCAAATAAAAATAATGTTGTATAATTAAAATATAAAAAAGAATTAGAAATACTCAACTTTTATCCAGTGTGGTTGGCGCTGATGACCATGGTATGTTCCTCATCTTTTAGATGCGTTGGATCTGAGGTTGTCTTGATCTGAGAGCTGGAATTGAAAGGCTTACCATGCACGTCGACGGGCTAGGAACACTGGATCTTTGATCATGTAATTGATAAAAATAAATTGGCGAGCCTGGGGATCGAACCCCCTCCTGTTAGGTCACGCGCACGTCTCCCTCGCCAGTTGTGCCATATTGTGTTCCTGTTAACATAACGCGCGAAGTGGTAAATATACAAAACAAAACATTTATTAAAAATCAAATTGAAGCGCACTTCCCTGTTCATCATCTTCGTTGGTTTTGTTGGAAACGCAAGAACTTTAGGCGACGGTTTTCAGTATTGCCATAGGCCCTGCAAATCGTAAAAACTCCATACGGGCATGAAAATCAAAAAGGAAAACATGGTTGTATTCGTATCTTTATCACGGATTCAACGAGGGCACTAATTTGGTCCGATTCCGGTTACAATTAAGAACCCTAATTCAGAGCTGTGAAAACCCTACAATGGTGAAACTCAAATTCTAGGCCAATACTCAAATTAAACCACACACACATGTTGCAAACATCTGTATTATCGCGAATGCGCAATCGAATTATGCTAACAATGCCTGGATTATCGAAACCGAGTTTTAATCTAAAATTGCAAACCGTGAACGTGGTGAAGATGATTCTTCGTGCGTGAGATTTTGGAGATAGTGCAGGTGGCTTCAGAGTGCGTCCAGGAATCGAATAGGATGTTCAGAATGGCCTGGATCAAGCTAAGAGTCTTCGGCTGCAAATTTTGTTGTTTTCTCTGCTTTTTGGGTTGCTGTTAAGGTTTGAGGCCGAGAAAATTTTTTCCCTAATTAGCAATTCCTTATGCATATATATGGGACTGCATTAGGTTTAACGAATTTGGAAAGAAAAAGTGTGATTGAGAATCAAGAAATTTGATGTGAGAATTGCACAAAAACTTTCCAACTTTTGCTCATCCTATTTTCCCACTTTTCACGTATATTTCTGATCTCCACAACTGATATGGGATTGACTTTGATTTAAAAATCCAATCATATAATCTTTTATCAATTTACTTGATTTTATTTGATTTACTTCAAATTTAAATAAATAAACTCAAAATAAATGAAATAAAATTACTACATGGAGATAAATGGGCATATTAGGTGATTGAAGTTAATTGGAAATCCAATCTTTGATTTAAAACAAATTATTTTGTATTTTATTTAATTTATTAATATTTAAGTGAATAAAACTTCAACTAAATAAAAATAAATGTAATAAAATAAAAATAATTAGTCTAAGAGTCCTTATATGGCCTATGGACATGTTTGGGATCCATTATTTAGGCCCATTAGTCAAGAAACTCAAAATTTTCCAATTAGGGTTTCATGTTCTTCTTGAATTTCGCCCAACTTGTGCAAGTCATAACTCCTTCATTTATTTATTGTATGGAAGTGTTCTTGAGCTTTTCTTGATGAATCAGGGCTTGAAAGTTGTCATGAGGATCCTTTGAGGCATATGAGAGACCAAGGATTCCATTTGAGGTCGTAGAACTCGATTTTTCTTGAAGAGAAGCAAAACCCTAGTTGTGGGTTGTTTGTTTAGGAGAGTGTGCGTCCACTTAGATCTTGAGCTATTGAGCTTAAGTATAAAAATATGATGGGCAAATTTTGGGGTATGACAGCTGCCCCTGTTCAATCTTCTTAAACCTGAAGATGTAGAGTGGTTTGTATGCCAGTCGGTATCTGAAGGTGGAAGATGATTGAACACTAGAATACCAGAAATTTGCCCTTGCTGAAGTAGGGACCTTTGTCGGAGATGGGCTTGAAGATGCCATCCAGTAAATCATGCATTAGATTATGTTTGGAGTGTTTGAGAAGTAGTTGTTTGAGTGTTGATCGTTACGGAACTGCTTTTAGATTTTGAAAAGTTGATTGTTTAAGGAATCGTCTGAGATATCGACTTAAATCTGAAGGTAGATTGTTAAGGAACCGTCCAAGGCATCGACTTAACTCTGAAGGTGGATCATTAAGGAACCGTCCAAGGTATCGACTTAACTCCAAAGGTAGATCATTAAGGAACCGTCCAAGGTATCGACTTAACTCCAAAGGTAGATCATTAAGGAACCGTTCAAGGTATCGACTTAGATCTAAAGGTAGATTGTTAAGGAACCGTCCAAGGTATCGACTTAACTCTGAAGGTGGATCATTAAGGAACCGTCCAAGGTATCGACTTAACTCCAAAGGTAGATCATTAAGGAACCGTCCAAGGTATCAACTTAGATCTAAAGGTAGATTGTTAAGGAACCGTCCAAGGTATCGACTTAACTCTGAAGGTGGATCATTAAGGAACCGTCCAAGGTATCGACTTAACTCCCCAGGTAGATCATTAAGGAACCGTCAAAGGTATCGACTTAGATCTGAAGGTAGATTGTTAAGGAACCGTCCAAGGTATCGACTTAACTCCCCAGGTAGATCATTAAGGAACCGTCAAAGGTATCGACTTAGATCTGAAGGTAGATTGTTAAGGAACCGTCCAAGGTATCGACTTAACTCTGAAGGTGGATCATTAAGGAACCGTCCAAGGTATCGACTTAACTCCCCAGGTAGATCATTAAGGAACCGTCCAAGGTATCGACTTAGATCTAAAGATAGATAATGTTTATTTTGATTGCAGTAGTAACCTGAAGAAGAAACAAAGTTAGTTTTTTTTATGCCATGTCATGATGCATGTGGTGCGTTTATGTGACGGGATTCTCAAAATAAATGAGAACCTCGTATGTTATGTACGCACTTGTCGCGATGCTTTATGTATTATGTATGAATGTGTATGCAATTATATGAATATGTTTATGACATGTGATATGTGAATATGATTTATGTTGTCTTGATTGAGAAAATAAATCTCTGTATCCTTGTGATTTTATTGTCCGATCTTGTTTTGAAGATGTGTAGCTGGGGATTTACGATTTCTGCTTGGGGATGATCAGTATCTTGATGTACCCTGACTAGGGACAAGAGAGATATTAATAAACCATGTTTGAAGAGCAACGTGTTGAAGAATCGGTAGTGTTGAAGATGTAAGCTCTGTTGGGGAGCCATGTCTTTGTCGGGACGAGTATGTTTGAAGATATCTTCTTAATGATTACTCTGTGGGGATATGATCTTATGACCGTGGCTCTGTGAGGAGATGTGGGTGTCTTGAAAGTTGCCCCCAGTATCATAGTAACTACCATTTGATTTAGGACACGCCACTGAGTATTGATCAAGATGTCGAACTGGACTTGTATAGATTTGCCCCAGTTAGCAGGAACTTCGGAAAGATTCGCCTCGCGAGGACTTTATGAGATGTATACTATGGGCGATATGCCCCCAGTAATCATAGGCTCAAGCCAATATCCCATGTTGATTGGGGAGTAGCTTTAGATATACTCGGATACATGCCCCTAATTGTTCGAGCATCCATGAGAGATTCTCGGAATCTTGACTTGATTGCCCCAGATTGATTGGGAAATAGCTTGAAATCCACTTGGGATGTATGCCTTTGACTGTTTGGCATTTGAGAGATTCTTCGAATCTCTCTTGATTGCCCCATATTGATCGGGCAAAACGTGCCATGCCCCTTGTATACGTAGGAGACATTGCTTCTTGGAGTAATATTGTCTGTCGGGATAACTTTGAGTCATTAGCCATACCCTGTGCAAATTCATTCTGATGCTAACATTTCAAATTATGTAGCAGAATATGTTTAATAATGAATTCATGAGATGCAATGCATACGCTTGTCTTGAGTTTTATTAAAACAAGAGATGTAAAAGCGTGATATTTGTAAAAACATGCTATTTTTGTAGAAGTGAAACATCGACTCAGCATTTTAGTAAACCTTAAGGAGTCGGGATACCTTTTTGGTGACAGTATGCTTTCGAACTAACCATGCTTCAATTAGGACTTTCAAGGGTTGTAACGTGGCTTGGTTCACGGTTTAAGAAACAAAGGATAAAGGCTCAAAATTTGTTTGTGCCCACCCCTCTTCGTGATGATCTTCAATCCTAAGCTCAGTTGATTCGACTTATGCATTCAGGTTCCAAGAGACTTTTGGATTTGCACCTTTGATAATGATGATGGTTCACAAGCAGAGAGAACTTTTGAGATGGCAGTCACTTCTTCCTTTTGGTAGTCACAACATTGTGTTGTTCAAGAATTTATTGACTTCTCTTTTTTCATCTTTTTGATATCCCTAACTTTTGCCTGAACTGTCTATTTTGAGATTACAGTCAGCGGGATGCCTTGATTTTTGCCTAAGTCTTCTTTTTGATTTTTGACTTAGCAGGATTTTCTTTGTATATATGTTTTTTCATTTTTTTTTTGAAAGATATTGACTGCCTTGCTTAATGATTGATGAACCACCATCGTCTTTTGATTGACATCTCCAACACTTCTTTGATGTGTGCGGATGAACGCTTGTGATTGAAACCTTTGTTGAAAGGTGTACTGAATGATTCTCTTAAAATAGAATGCACAGCCAAATTATCTGAGAACTACCCTGCCCCAGGTTATGATCAAGGGTTTTAATTAGCACAAGAAAGAAACTTCTACTTCTTAGGCTCAAAGGGGTTAACGAGGGATTAACATCCTTATATCTCCACTGTTTAGGAATTGAAACAATGCCTGTACATCGTCAACATAGTCCGTTCAAAAGCATACTGTATAAGGTTGCGGTATCGTTTTCGTCATCCTCCCTCAAAAGGTATACAACTTTAGCAGGAGTTGAATATCACACAACATATGCAAAGTAAAGACATAATTTAAAATGAGTGATAGCGAAATAATTAATTCAAGACAAACATATGCAATGCACTGATGATGATTATTAAAAAATATAATGTCTATCATAATTCGAATGTTTAAACAAACAGAATAGAAATTGCAAATGAAAGTAAAGCTAATGATTAAAAGTTCATCCACTTGGACATTAATCAGTCTTGTCGTGACTAGGCATAGGAGCGGAGATCACCACAGGAGTTCTCGGATGGTTGAATTCAATTTCTCCAGCATCGATCATGTCTTGAATCTTGTTTTTCAATGACCAGCAGCTATTTGTATCATGACCAGGACTATCAGAGTGATATGCACACCTCACATTAGGATTATAGCTACGAGCAGAAGTACTAGGATTCTTAGGGGGATCCTTTAAAGTGATCAACTCCGACTTCAGTAGGTGTTGTAATGCTTGAGCCAATGACATATTGATCTTTGTGAATTGACGCTTAGGTACATCTGACTGGCGTCTTTGTTGTGGAACTAGTGTAGAGATCAGAATTGTCCCCACAGATTGGTTGTGTTCATTGTGACCTTTCAGATTGTGCACAACATTGTTCGTGATGAGAGAAACGGGTCATACATTTAGACCATATGTGACAGAGGACGTCAGAGCAAATAGACCATATATTAAGGGATATCAGAACGAGTCGTACATTTAGACTTTGTCTGTTGAAGGATGTCAGAACGAGTTATTCATTAGACCATATCTGCAGAGGAATGTCAGAACGAGTCATACATTGGACCATATCTGAGGAGGAATATCAGAACGAGTCGTATATTAGACCATATCTGTTGGAGGGTGTTAGAACGAGTTATTCATTAAACCATTTCTGAAGGAGAATACCAGAACGAGTCATACATTAAACCATATCTGATGAATAATGCCAGAACGAGTCATACATTAGACCATATCTGACTGAAGATACCGGAACGGGTCATACATTAGACCATATCTGATTGAGAAATACCGGAATGGGTCATACATTAGACCATATCTGATAGAGAATGCTTGCTCGTTAGAGTCGATGAGTTATTTGACGAAGTTTTGGAATATAAAAAGGTTTGTTAGAATGAATCTCCAGCTCGATTATATCTGAGAGGAATGATTGTAGAGGCGGAACCTGAAAACAAAGTTAGAAATATGCAATGTCATGAATGCAAATGAAATGTTTTCAAGGATCTTTAAGGAATTTAGTTAGCAACATTGGAAAGTGATTTGGTCGCATATTTGTTTGAAGAATTCTGACTCTTGTCTTCGAACATCCTTCTTTGAGAATCAAGCTCACCATATCGAGTGGGTCATCGCCTCTGATTCGGGATACTTCTGAATTTGAAGATACATGGCCAGAGGAAAGTAAATCCTCTTGCCACTTGCTAGGTACTGAGTCTCTGAATTGGAAGGTGTGTGACCAGAGGAAAATAAATCCTCTTGCCCATAGATAGGAATTCAGATCTTGATAAGAGCACCTGAAATTGCGCGCCCTAAATTCCTAAGATCCTTGAAAGGGTTAGTTAAATCATGTTATGCTTATGATGTCATGATGTCATGATGTTATGCGAATGCAGTTCGTTAGACTTAGTGCGAGATGGTAAGGACAAACAAATCCTTTCAACAAAACCTGCGAGGAAATGAAGGTTAGTAGTAAATACAAACAAGTCACACAATCTTTGGCTTAAGGCTTGCATGGAGTCTGATCAGGTGTCCTTCCCATGGGTATTTCTATGGATAAGGAGATTTCAGCAACGGGTTCTACAAGTTATCCAGAATTGTCAGCCCTTCTAAAGCACCATCGGACATGGTGCATTTGCACCATGCAATGATACTTTGAGAAAGGACCTATCTGAATTGTAGCATCGGGTAGCGACTAGTTCTCAACATTTGTCAAGAGTAGTCCCCCCACTACGTTCCTAAAGGCTAGGATGGGTTAAGGGTAACTAAAGGTCCTTGAGCTCCGGCGCACCCGTAGACACATACATAGACCCCCCTCATTTGAGAAAGGTGTGCATATGCTATGGAGTCCTAACTCAAGTGTGAACTTCATATTGACTCATCTCCCACATATGTGAAAGAGGTCGCCATGACTATGCCACTCCTAATCTTAAGTGTTCTTGAATCCGGGTATAGGATTCGTCCTTCAGTTATTCCCGAAACAGCCCTGAAAAAAAGCAAGCAAAGCAAACAATAGAAAACAATTAAGTGAATCCTAAACTTTTAAGGTAACCCCTCTTTTATTCGAAAAAGTCCCCAGCAGAGTCGCCAGTTCTGTAATACGGTGAACTGACTTTTTATCGAAATGTCGCGGTTAAGCAAGAGTCGCCACCGACTTTTATTTTATCCAAATTAAATCAGAAAGGCTAAAAGAACAGGAAAAAACCTTTTAAAAAGAAACTGAGTACGAGGGGTAAATTATGCAAAGGGAAGGTTTAAAAAGCACCCTTTGCATCCATGGTTTTCCATGGGCTCTTAATTTGCTTTGCTCTTTAGAAGGAAAGAAATGTATAGAAGAAAAGAATATGGACTTTAGCTCGTAAATGAGCGTAGCCATATTGAAGAATTTTGAGAAAGAATATTTGAAAACATTTTAGAGCAAGGCAAAGCAATTTAAGGGCAATTTACCTCATATTTTGAAATTCAGTCCTTTTAGCCTTTCAGGGTGAAAGGGTCTATCCTTGCCATAAGGGGGCAGTAAGCCTTTCATTTGGAGATTGAAGGGTCATCGCGTTGTCGTTCGCCAAAGACTGACCCATGCCATAGAGGGGCAGGTAGTCTAAGGGAAAGACCAGAACAAGCCTTATTCGTAGGCAACCAGAGGATACCTCAGCCTTTTTCGTAGGCAACTTCCGAGGGTCGAGGTCATGTAGTGTATCGAAGGCAGCATCATTAGGGTCGTATGACCTTTATTTATCGAGGCAGCATGGCTGAGGTATCTTCGTATTCGAGGGACATGGCTTATTCTACAAAAAAAACACAAAGGCAAAAGGCAACAGGCAACTGGCAACAAGGCAACAGAGAGGTTACCCCAAAAGCGTGCGTGTGTGCAACAATCACGTGGTTCAATTCGAAATATATTATCTTGTAATTTAATGACTCTAATTCAGTTCAAAGTTGCACTCCCTAAATTACTAACCACGCAGTTTAACATAAAGCAGTAACAATAGCAATATGGGAAGGGGAAAATGAAACCAGCGGATCCCCAATAGGGTTTGGCATAAGTAATAATAAAAGACAGAAAATATCAGGGTTAGGGTTTAGGGTTACCGATACTCGTAGCTTTGGCAATCGACAAACCCTGAAAATTGGAAAAGAAAGAATAAACAGAAGGGTGAGTGCATTATCAGTTCGGAGGCAAACGGGATTAACCCTAAAATAAAGAATAAATAAATTTAAAATAATAAAATAGACAAAGATACTTAGCTCTGATTTGATCTGATAGGGTTGGCGGGAAGCCTCGGGGTTAACCCTGAAAAAAAGCAAAGGCAGAAAAGAATGTGAAGGCAAGACAAACCCTAACTTTAAGAGGAAATCAAATAGACTTTAAAACAAAAGGAATAGGGTACTTAGCTTTGAGTCTTGATCGGGCGCGTTGTCGGAAAGAACCCTGTTGATAACCCTGAAAAGGCAAGGCACGAAGAGAAACTGTTTCAGTGTATTGGATGATCTTCGTAAACCCTAATTAGGACACAAGTTAACCATGATTAATAGAATAAATAAAATCGAACTAATTAATTAAATCGGTAAAATATATATTTTTTGATTTAAATTATCTAACCCTCATAACTTAATCAATTAAAAAATAAAAATAAAAATAAATTTTTAAATAATTAAACAAATAGATTAATTTATTTAATCATTTAAATTAAATAAAATTATTAGTAATAATAAATATTTTTATGTTTTATGTTTTTTAAGAAAAAGGAAAAAAGAATTATAATGATTTTGATTAAATTGAATTTTGGAAAGAAAGAAATATATAAACCAAATAAAAATAATGTTGTATAATTAAAATATAAAAAAGAATTAGAAATACTCAACTTTTATCCAGTGTGGTTGGCGCTGATGACCATGGTATGTTCCTCATCTTTTAGATGCGTTGGATCTGAGGTTGTCTTGATCTGAGAGCTGGAATTGAAAGGCTTACCATGCACGTCGACGGGCTAGGAACACTGGATCTTTGATCATGTAATTGATAAAAATAAATTGGCGAGCCTGGGGATCGAACCCCCTCCTGTTAGGTCACGCGCACGTCTCCCTCGCCAGTTGTGCCATATTGTGTTCCTGTTAACATAACGCGCGAAGTGGTAAATATACAAAACAAAACATTTATTAAAAATCAAATTGAAGCGCACTTCCCTGTTCATCATCTTCGTTGGTTTTGTTGGAAACGCAAGAACTTTAGGCGACGGTTTTCAGTATTGCCATAGGCCCTGCAAATCGTAAAAACTCCATACGGGCATGAAAATCAAAAAGGAAAACATGGTTGTATTCGTATCTTTATCACGGATTCAACGAGGGCACTAATTTGGTCCGATTCCGGTTACAATTAAGAACCCTAATTCAGAGCTGTGAAAACCCTACAATGGTGAAACTCAAATTCTAGGCCAATACTCAAATTAAACCACACACACATGTTGCAAACATTTGTATTATCGCGAATGCGCAATCGAATTATGCTAACAATGCCTGGATTATCGAAACCGAGTTTTAATCTAAAATTGCAAACCGTGAACGTGGTGAAGATGATTCTTCGTGCGTGAGATTTTGGAGATAGTGCAGGTGGCTTCAGAGTGCGTCCAGGAATCGAATAGGATGTTCAGAATGGCCTGGATCAAGCTAAGAGTCTTCGGCTGCAAATTTTGTTGTTTTCTCTGCTTTTTGGGTTGCTGTTAAGGTTTGAGGCCGAGAAAATTTTTTCCCTGATTAGCAATTCCTTATGCATATATATGGGACTGCATTAGGTTTAACGAATTTGGAAAGAAAAAGTGTGATTGAGAATCAAGAAATTTGATGTGAGAATTGCACAAAAACTTTCCAACTTTTGCTCATCCTATTTTCCCACTTTTCACGTATATTTCTGATCTCCACAACTGATATGGGATTGACTTTGATTTAAAAATCCAATCATATAATCTTTTATCAATTTACTTGATTTTATTTGATTTACTTCAAATTTAAATAAATAAACTCAAAATAAATGAAATAAAATTACTACATGGAGATAAATGGGCATATTAGGTGATTGAAGTTAATTGGAAATCCAATCTTTGATTTAAAACAAATTATTTTGTATTTTATTTAATTTATTAATATTTAAGTGAATAAAACTTCAACTAAATAAAAATAAATGTAATAAAATAAAAATAATTAGTCTAAGAGTCCTTATATGGCCTATGGACATGTTTGGGATCCATTATTTAGGCCCATTAGTCAAGAAACTCAAAATTTTCCAATTAGGGTTTCATGTTCTTCTTGAATTTCGCCCAACTTGTGCAAGTCATAACTCCTTCATTTATTTATTGTATGGAAGTGTTCTTGAGCTTTTCTTGATGAATCAGGGCTTGAAAGTTGTCATGAGGATCCTTTGAGGCATATGAGAGACCAAGGATTCCATTTGAGGTCGTAGAACTCGATTTTTCTTGAAGAGAAGCAAAACCCTAGTTGTGGGTTGTTTGTTTAGGAGAGTGTGCGTCCACTTAGATCTTGAGCTATTGAGCTTAAGTATAAAAATATGATGGGCAAATTTTGGGGTATGACACATACCCAACACCATGATTCCATCTTGAACTTCGACTTGCATGTTTGACGGAGGAACTAACACCATACCCAAAACCGTGTGGTGTACCATTCTACAACAATCAAAACATAACAGTGAACCAAATCAAATTAACATAGTATAACATTTTAAATCATAAGAAATTTCAACAATGTAATACAAATAAGTCATTACATTTTTGGTCTTTCTATCTAGACTTGAGGTTTTTTGGTTCCCAGAATCTTGTGTTGAAAAACCCGTTGTGTGCCCATTTTCTCTATTGCGTTTAATACCAAATGTTATCATCAGTATTATATCTACTATTTGATATCGAACTATAATGGGTTCCGTCATTCATCTTGTGGCTTATAGACTCCTGAACACAATGCAAACATAATATAAGTATCAATTACAAGATTGAATATTTATATATTATATACAACTTACGTTTAAACGACTTGATTCATAATCAGATTCGACATGCGAATCCTCCCCCTCCCCCTCATCTCCAGTTGTGAAGTCAATTCCAGCAAGTATTGGACACCTCCTTCTTGTGTGACCAGGCTTTCTACAATGAGAACAATGTTTTTGCGGCTTCATGTAGGGTTTTTTGTTTTTAGGGGCACCTTTGATCTTCACAATAATTGGATCGCCGACAACATGATCATTTGCCTTACTCTTTCCATTGATATTTACTTCATTAATTTTGTTTTTTTCTCACATAAACTATTCATACCTTCCAAAGCCTCTTTATAATCATCAGCACTCTTACACGAAACCTCACATAGCCTATTGAATGCAGCAGCAAGTGCCCCTCGACGAAACATGATCATTTCTTCCTCATTATTAACTTCTTCGGAGGTAAATGATGTGATGTAATCATTCTTTGCTGTTTTAGACCATCTCTTGCAAATCAAACTTTTAGGAAAAGCATCCATGTCCTCATACTTCATGACAGAAATAATGTGGGAACATGGAAGTCCTCTGCGTTCAAATCTTCTACAATCACATAAAAATTTATTTTGTGCCTTATCAAGATAAACCCAAAAAATTGCATCTTTGTTGCGGTATACATTTACTTTGAAAATTAGACTATTTCCAACATTAACCCGTTCAATGACAGATAACGCAGCAACACCCTCTATCACAATTTTTACTTCTTTGAACTTTTTAGCAGTGAATATCTTTGAAGCTTCAAGCTCTAATTCTGGCAAGGGAGTCGTCAAAACATGCTGATAATAAAATGAATTAAAATCTGACTTTAATTCATTATGCCTGTATTCTTTCAAAGCACGCTCAAAATTATGCAAGAAATCAACAAGGCTATTTTTGTGTTGAACATATTTCTTTATAAATGAATTCACACCTTCACACATCGATGTCGTTCTAACTCCACACACAAAATGGTCTCGCATGTATGAACTTGCCCATATTTGTTTCAATTCATATGTTTTGATTACCCACATATTCTTTGATACACCACAATCATCAATAACCCTTTTTCATTCAGATTCAAACTTTTCAGGTGTATAACTAGAATACATCAGTGTCTTGGACTCTTTTAAGAACCTTGCATTCTTCACCTGTTTAATAGCATTTTGATGTAGATGCCATGAACAAAGACGATGTATTGAATTTGGAAATATAACTCTAATAGCTTCTCTCATTGATTTATCCCCATCAGTAACAATGGCTTTGGGATGTTTTCCATACATGGCCTTTACAAACATATCTAAAACCCATTTATATGTCTCTGTTGTTTCATCACAAAGTAAAGCTGAAGCAAAAATGATTGTTTCTCCATGGTGATTAAATCCACAAAATATTACAAGTGGCTTGTCATATCGGTTCTTTTTATAAGTTGTGTCAAATACAACCACATCGCTAAAGCATTCATAATCAAATCTGCTGGTAGAATCGGCCCAGAAAATATTTTCTAACCGTCCATCATCTGTAAAGGTAAACTCTGAAAAAAAAGGTTGAATCACTATCAGCTTTGCCTTGAAAATAACTCAAAGTGGCAAAAGTATCACCACCTTCAATTCTTTCCCTTCCTTGATGATGAGTATAGTTGTATAGGTCTTTTTTAATAAATCCAAGACTTTCATGACCTCCTTTTTGCCCCATCAAAAAGCCCAATATATGACAAGTTCTAACGCCTTGTGAATGCAAACCGTTGACAACTTGTTTATCCGCTTCACTTAATTTACGATAATTGGGAATCAAATGAATAAAACGTACAGGAGTTAATTCATGGTTATGAGATGACTCAAATTTAGTAACTCTCCAAAGCTTACGAACATAATCATAGGCTACTCGAAATCTAGCAAGACAGCCAGTTCGCATAGTTGGCCGATATTTATCCTCATTCTTCTTATTTTTTCTTTCACTCTTTCCTTCTTTATTGCAAAGTAATTGACGGACAACAATTTTCCTTTCATGATCGCGTACAACATCATCTTTCCTTACCGCAAATCCATGGAAATGAGCATATGTTATGTAAAATTGTATCGCTTCTTCCTCTGTGCTAAATTCCATAGCTCTTATATCTTCATCTGTAACTTCACTTAAACATTTATGAGCATTACAATCCTCTTTCTCCAACGTATCTCTATCACTACCATCACCGTTAACACTGGTGAATTCCACCTCTTCACCGTCACTATCGAGATGCAAAGTTGATTCACTATATGTAGACATTTTAAAATAAATCCTAAAATAAGAGAGAATAAAACAACATTGTTTCATACATAAATCATAGTATAACACAAAACACTAATATCAATTTATACTTTTCATGTTTTAATATATAATAAATCAAAAAGTAACACTAAAATTTAAGCCATCCATCTAAATACTTAAAATCAACTTAAGTTCTGTTCAATCTCCATTGAGGATTATAGATAATAAATGAATCACCACTTTAGTTTTTTCAATATTATAAAGAATATAAAAAAAGTGATCTCTAAATTTGAAAATAATCCATCACAATATTTTCTAAAACAATTTCTAAACTAAATTTATGGAATCAAAAAATATAACATAGCAGATGCCAATTTATACTCTATTTGAATAAACATACATTTTAGTTAGATGACAAAAATCATATAAGTAATTACATATAAGTTATTTACACAATAGAGATATAATATAATTTGGTTTCATAAGCTACCATGTAAAGTTTATATAATATAACTACATAAGTTAATTCATGTTCGCAAATCCCTTCTATCTACTGCTTATTTTTTCATTTGAAGCCACCATATTCCATTACGTTAAATTTTCTTTTGTAAATATTTTATAAAATTATAAAATATTTGCAGCATTATATTTGAACCATACATTAATCTTAATATTATTCAGTGCATTAGAGTAGACTTTGGGGTCAAGGAAGATGCAGCTCCATTAAAGCACTAACTTATTTAACCTGTCGGTTTTTTTACACTTGCAACCTACTGTTATAGTTTAATGAAAGAAGATCGAAATCCCTGTTAAAATTTCTAAGTAGATACCATTAAATAGTATAATTAGCAGAATTGTTTCATAATAATTTATCTACAATTTCAAAAATTAAACAATTTATAGTAATTATACTGCATTATTTACCTTGAATTTGAAGAGATATCCACTTTCAATACCTAGATATATATTCCCATACAATAAGCAAACTCCTCAGTCATAACATATAATATTTCTTCCTATCAAATCATCCAATTGAAAATAAAGAATTGTCAATATCAATTTCAGATTGAGAATTAATTGAAGATAATTCGCCGACAAGAATTTATCCCTAACAGAATTCAATTTCGAACACACCCGGAATGGTTTTTTTTGCTAGCGTGATTGAAATTGTTCTTTTTTCCACATCAATTTTAGAGAAATAAATAATATATCCCAAATTGTAAAAAAGAAAAGAAAAAGGAAGACAACAACAAAAGGGGGAGCGATAAAATAAAAACTAGGGATGAAGATGAAGTAATGGAAAGAAAGGAGATAATAGTCTTTTCAAAAATATATCAAAAGAAAAAATTAAAAAATATTAATAATCATTATTAAAAATAAATATAATTTTTTAAGTTATGACACATCACTATGGGTAATTTACCCATCCTTTTTTCAAGGCAACCAAGAAAAAACCTGGTATTATTTACGGTGTAATGGTACATGGTGTATGCAAAAAGGTGTAAAAATAGCACACCTCTTAGTGTATACTTAAAAACTCAGTCTCAACATTGCATAGCTCATTCAATTTCGTTTGAAGAGATGAACCACTTCCGTATATCATAATAATAAATAATAATGTTCATCTAAAAAATATAATAATATTTTTTTAAGATAAGAATAAGTCTTAATTTTGTTCTCATTTATTTATTTTTAAATTAATATGTAAAACTTTTCAATTAATTTTATACTTTATCCGTCTCGTAGCTAATAATAATAATAATAATAATAATAATAATAATAATAATAATAATAATAATAATAATAATAATAATAATAATAATAATAATAATAATAATAATAATAATAATGGGAACGAGTTCGCGCGCGAAGCGGGGGAGAGGGAGGCCACCAAGAGTGGCGCCGTCGATCCCGGTGGCTCAGCCATCACCACCGTCACCGGTGAAGGTGAACCCTGTTCCAAAGGAGCCGATCCAAGATCAGATTGAAGGAAGGATTGAAGAGGATAATCTGAGTGAAAGTGACACTGCTACTGAAACCCTAATTGGGGGAAAGATCGCGAATACAGCTATACCAGAATCGGCGAAGATTGAAGAAAGAAAGCTATGGGTCGATGTTCTTGCAGAGAATCGGAATCCGACGAAAGGTTTATCGATGCAATTTCTTGCTCCTAACGTGAATGACGGAGAAATTGAGATAGAGATCGAAGAAGATGACATTGCCTCAGAGGTCAAGTACTGGGAAACAGCGTTAATCCTTTACGCGATGGGTGAGGACGTGAGCATGAACATGATGAAGAATTTCATAGAGAAGGCTTGGAATTTTATCAAGGTACCTGCACTCTACTACCATGATGAAGGTTACTTTATCATCAGATTCCAAACACACTCAGACATGGACGCGGTTTTGATGAAGGGACCGTATACGCTGCGCAATATCCCCTTGATGCTGAAGGAATGGAAACCGGATTTCAACCTTAAAAGAGATATGCTGCGAACCACTCCTCTGTGGGTCAAGCTGCCTAAGCTCCCTCTTCACCTATGGGGAGCAAAGATCTTGAGTAAAATTGGAAGTGCTCTAGGTGTTCCTCTTGTTATAGATGAATGCACTGCCAATAAGCTACGGGTATCCTATGCGCGCATACTGATTGAAATCGATATCACAAAGGAACTCACCAAAGAGATTGCTATCAAGGACTGCGAGGGAAGAAGACTAATGCAACCAGTGGAATACGAATGGAAACCACTGTATTGTGATAGGTGTCACAGCATTGGTCATAAATGTAGAGATTATGTGAAGAAACAGTGGAAGCCAAAGGATAAAGAGAAAGAGATTATTGCTACCAACCCAATACTAAGCAATGCTGCAGAGGAGCCAAAAGTACCTAAGAAAGGGAATGAAGCATCTCAGCCAGAGAAAGGGATTGAAGAGAAAGCTTGGACAGAGGTCAGATCCACAATAAAGGATAGAGGTAAACGTAGTTTGCCTAATCCTAATACTGAGGTTCACTGTATTAATGGCTTTGAGGCACTAGGGGTTTTGAATGACCTTATAGTGACCATTGATAGAGGGCCATGTTAGTTGCATGGAACGTGAGGGGACTTAACAAATCAGGCAAACTAAAGGAGATTAGTTCCCGTCTCAAAAATATTAGGCCTGACATCATGATTCTTATAGAAACTAGGGTGAAGATTGGTAAAGCCAAAGCTATTAGAGAGAATTTGGGTGTACATGATAAGTTTGTGGACAATTATCAATACCATGCTAATGGCCGTATCTGGCTTTCCTGGAATGATAGTAGGGTTGATGTTAAAGAGGTGAAGAGCTCTGATCAATATGTGCATTGTGGAGTTTATGATACCAGGGGTGATTTTAAGTTTTGGCTCACGGCTATATATGGGATGAATCAACTGGAGCAAAGGAAAAGGCTGTGGAAGGATATTGCAGCTTTGAAACCCAGTGCTAGTGGACCTTGGTGTCTAATGGGGGATTTCAACAATGTGTTGAAAGCTCAGGACAGGATAGGGGCAGATTGGTTTCTGAATCTGAATATGCAGATCTACTGAATATGATGACTCAAACTGGGCTAAGTGAGATGGACAGTAGTGGTGACTACTATACTTGGTGTAACAGACATACTAAGGATACCATCTACTCAAGAATTGATAGGCTCTTAGGCAATGTGGCTTGGTTTCAGGATTGTAATGCTTGGACCTTGAAAGTTTTGGCCCCAAATGTCTCTGACCATGCTTTATTGCAGGTGGTGAATGACAATCATAAAGTTATGCATAATAGAAGATTTAAATTTCATAATTGCCTTATTGATCTAGCAGGGTATGAAGATGTGGTAAGGAAAAGCTGGAATGAACATATTGAGGGCAGTCCCATGTTTATTCTGTGGAAAAAATTGCAGAGACTTAAACCCCATCTCTCAAATTTCAGCAAAAGCTTGGCAAACCTGAAGCATAATATGATAGCAGCTAGAGATGCTTTGGAGATTGCTCAGAGTGAACTGAGTCTTAGCAGGATGGATAGTAATCTCATCTCTAGAGTGAAGCACTGCACAGAAGACCTTATTCACCTACAAGATCTTGAGGAGAAAATGCTTATACAGGAATCTAAAATTACCTGGCTGAGAATGTGTGATGAGAATAAAGCTTACTTTCATGCCACAGTGAAAGCAAAGCATAAGATTAGAAATATCAACATTCTTAAGAAGGCTGATGGGAGCAGAATTACTGAGCAAGAGGATATCAAGCATGAGATCATGAGCTTCTATAAGAAGCTAATGGGGACCAAGGCAGATCAGTTAAAAATGGTGTATAGAGGCCTTGAGAAGAGGAAATCAACTATCCTCTGACCAAAGTAATTTCCTGATCATAGATGTTTTAGAGGAAGAGATTTACAAGGCATTGCAGAGTATAGGTGATCTAAAATCTCCTGGGCTTGATGGGTATGGTGCTAAGTTTTTTAAAACTAGCTGGAGCATTGTTAGAAAAGATGTTTGTGCAGCTGTTCAGGATTTTTTTGGGAGAGGTAAACTGTTCAGAGCGTTCAATAGCACTGTTGTAACACTAATTCCTAAACATGACCAGGCTAATGAAGTTAAAGACTTTAGGCCAATTGTTGGATGTACAACATTTTACAAAATCATTTCCAAGGTCCTTACTAACAGACTGGGAAGTGTGCTTCAGGGGATTGTCCATAACAGTCAAGCCGCCTTCATCAAAGGTCAAGTTATTCAGAACCATATTCTATTGGCTTTTGAGTTAATGAAAGGATACACTAGGAGTGGTGGTACACCAAGGTGTATGCTGCAAATTGATCTTCAAAAAGCGTACGATATGGTCGATTGGTCTGCTCTAACTACTATCATGGCAGAGTTGGGAATTCCTGAAAAATTCATAAGGTGGATAATGTTAGGCACTACAACGGTTAACTACAGATTTAGTGTTAATGGGGAGTACACAGAGATTATGGAAGCCAAAAGAGGGATTCGCCAAGGGGACCCTATATCCCCGCTCTTGTTCGTGATCATGATGGAATACTTGCATAGAGTGCTTAACAAGGTGTCCCAGAAACCAGGTTTTAAATTCCATAGCAAATGCAAGAAACTGAACATTACTCATCTTTCATTTACCGATGATGTGTTGTTATTTAGTAGAGGTGACCAATCGATTGAGTTACTGTTGGATGGTCTGAAAACGTTTTCTGAATCTACAGGGCTCGTTGTAAACCCAAAGAAGTGTAAGGCTTTTTTTGGTGGCATGGACAACATTTCGAGGAGGAAAGTATTGCAGCATACTGGTTATTCTGAAGGCCAATTCCCTGTAAGGTATCTTGGCATCCCTTTGGCTAGTAAGAACTTAAACATTCAACATTATCTGCCTTTGATAGATAGGATTGTGAGCCGTATTAGACATTGGTCCGCAAATCTCCTTAGTGTAGCAGGCAGAATACAGCTGGTAAAGAGCGTCATTGTCGCTATTACGCAGTATTGGATGATGAGTTTACCTCTTCCTATGGCAGTGATTAAAAAAATTGATGTTGTGTGTAGAAACTTTATCTGGGCAGGGAAGGCTACCCCGAGGAAGAAAAGCCCAGTTAATTGGAATCAAACGTGCAAACCTGTGAAGTATGGTGGACTGAGTATTGTTAATTTGTACAAATGGAACTTAGTGGCATTGCTGAAAAATTTCTGGACTATTTGTATGAAGCTTGATAATCTTTAGGTTAAATGGGTTCATACTTATTTTTTAAAAGGCAGGGACTGTATGAGTGATCTTAATACTATTAGTTGCACTTGGATCTTGAAACATATTTTGGAAAGCAGAGATGGCATTGCTAACATCCAGCAGATATGGAATACAATGATCATTAAAGGTGATTTCCATATGATGAAGGTTTATAATGCTTTGTTGAAGGAGGAGAATCAAGTTGAGTGGTATCATGTGATGAGTCATAACATAGCTAGACCAAGAGCCAAGGTGATTCTATGGCTTGCAATCCAAGACAGGTTACCTACCAAACAGAGGCTGTATAGATTTGGTATGCTACAAAACCAACAGTGTGCTTTTTGTGATGAGAATGTAGAATCACTTGATCACCTACTGTTTCGTTGTATGCATATAGTGGGGATTTGGGAGGATATTTTGAATTGGATGGATTATAAAGTGGACAGTAGCATGGATTTTAATTGGATTATGGTCAAGACAAAGAGCAAGGGAAGGAAAGCAAGCATCCTCAAAGCTACCATTACTGAAGTGGTGTATAGTATATGGATGTATAGAAACAATAAATTTTTTGGCAATATGGCATCTTTTAGAGACATCAATAGTGTGGTTAGCAATATCAAGGATACTATTGTTTATAGAGGATGGATGAAATCCTCCTATAAAAAGCATATAGTTAATCTACTCATGTAATTAGTTGTATTATGGCCTTTAGATGTGCTTGTAAATGCTTACTTTGAAATAATAATAAATTCTTTTATTTCAAAATAAATAAATAAATAAATAAATAATAATAATAATATGTATCCAATTTTTTAAGTGCGCCCATGAGTAAAAATATAAAAAGTTATTTTTTAGAAAGATTTAATTTTTATTAAAGTTTGATATATTAGACTTCTAATGTGAAATATGTATCGGTATATACAAATAGCAACTTATTTCTATATTTGAAACAATTACATAAATATATATTGATCAATTATCTATAAATATCAAATTAGATTATATTTAGAAAAACAAACCATATGCATGATTTGATGAATTTAAATAAAAACACATATCCTTGGTAGACAGTAGATTTGTCATTTATGATTGAACCTCGTATTCATATTTTTAATGATGCTAAATTCCTTATTCTTGATATTTGTAGTAGAGAGGATATAAGGGATGTTGATAGATTTTCTATGATGGTGTATGAGCTTTGGAAGAATAGTTGTTAGGAATGATATTCGAGAAGAGGTTACAAAAATTGGCCTGCAGGCCTATTTTAATTGGCATGATTGGTTCTCAGCTCGAGGGAATAGTGACAAGGCCCAGGGGCCTTCACCACCTATTGTTTGGATTCCGCCAAATGAACGGAAGTTAAAGTGTAATGTGGATGTTATTAGATATAGGTATGATAATCCTGGATATCTTCAAGAATCGTGTTCGTTCACTTTCCGAACAAAGTATTTCGACCCTATTCTTGTCTGGGTTCACGAAATCTTTGCTGGGATAATTCTCGAAGAACAATTTGTTTCTGACAAAGGAGAACAGATCAGAATGTAGAGGAAGTATGTTTTTTCGTATTCGAAATCGAGGCCAAATGACTCCTTATATAGGAGATCAACAATAGAAACCGAAATGACACACATGTTCGGTAAAAACAGTTATGTTGGTTGGGAAACGACGCACTTGTTCGATAAAACAGTTATGTCGGTTGGGAAAGGGTGCAACTATTCAAACGAAAATTTCGTTCGGGGCGCTGCCCCGCCCCCCAGCCAGGGGCGCTCCCCCTTGGACCCAGGCAGGGGCTCCGCCCCTTGGACCCCGACGGGGCGCTGCCCCGCACCCCGTCAGGGGCTCCGCCCCTTGGAACCCCGTTTTTATTATTTGTATTCAATTGCACGTTTGGCTCTATGAGCGTGCACTCCGCACTACCCTAACTCGTTTCAAGCTTAACGCATAATTGCATCGCCCTACAGTAAATCACTTTACTACCAAAATACATTGATGATACTAAAATCACCAACATTAAATCGATTAGATTGTTAGATATTCTTATTGTTAACTTTGTATCTCATTATTTTTTTAACAACTTAAAAAAAGTCAAAGTATTTGCAAGAAAAGGAAAATAAGAATAGAGTTAGGAAAGTATTTACCAGAATCAATTTTCCTGTAATTATAGGAACTTAAATAATTAAAGTAGTTGGTTGCCTTGCTAAGATTAGAGTTAGGATCAAGAAAAGAAAAGGAAAATAAGAATTTTGAGAAAACAAAATTAATATTCCATAAAATAAACCACACAATTATATGAGTCTGCTTATACTTCATGGAAATCAAGGAGAAAATAAAGAACACTATATTGAAGACATTTTTCTCTATGATATTTTAATGTACAATGAACTAATGTAAAAGAAAAAGAGGAGTTTTTGTGTCATTTCCTAAAGTTTCAAATCTTCTAGTTAAGTAAAACGAATTATGGTGATTTTAGTATCATCAATGTATTTTTGTAATAATGTGATTTACTGTAGGCCGATGCAATTATGCGTTAAGCTTGAAACGAGTTAGGGTAGTGCGGAGTGCACGCTCGTAGAGCCAAACGTGCAATTGAATACAAATAATAGAAACGGGGTTCCAAGGGGCGGAGCCCCTGGCGGGGTGCGGGGCAGCGCCCCGTCGGGGTCTAAGGGGCGGAGCCCCTGGAGGGGTGCGGGGCAGCGCCCTGCCGGGGTCCAAGGGGCAGCGCCCCTGGCTGGGGGGCGGGGTGCTGGGCAGCGCCCCGAACGAAATTTTCGTTTGAATAGTTGCACCCTTTCCCAACCGACATAACCGTTTTACCGAACAGGTGCGTCGTTTCCCATAATTCGTTTTACTTAACTAGAAGATTTGAAACTTTAGGAAATGACACGAAAACTCCTCTTTTTCTTTTACATTAGTTCATTGTACATTAAAATATCATAGAGAAAAATGTCTTCAATATAGTGTTCTTTATTTTCTCCTTGATTTCCATGAAGTATAAGCAGACTCATATAATTGTGTGGCTTATTTTATGGAATATCAATTTAGTTTTCTCAAAATTCTTATTCTCCTTTTCTTTTCTTGATCCTAACTCTAATCTTAGCAAGGCAACCAACTACTTTAATTATTTAAGTTCCTATAATTACAGGAAAATTGATTCTGGTAAATACTTTCCTAACTCTATTCTTATTTTCCTTTTCTTGTAAATACTTTGACTTTTTTTAAGTTGTTAAAAAAATAATGAGATACAAAGTTAACAATAAGAATATCTAACAATCTAATTGATTTAATGTTGGTGATTTTAGTATCATCAATGTATTTTGGTAGTAATGTGATTTACTATAGGCCAATGCAATTATGCATTAAGTTTGAAACGAGTTAGGGTAGTGCGGAGTGCACGCTCGTCGAGCCAAACGTGTAACTGAATACGAATAATAGAAACGGATTCCAAGGGGCGTAGCCCCTGGCGGAGTGCGGGGCAGCGCCCCGTTGGGGTCCAAGGGGCAGAGCCCCTTTGAATAGTTGTACCATTTCCAACAGACATAACCATTTTTTTCCGAAAAGGTGTGTCTGTTCGTTTTCTGTTATTGGTCTCCTATATAAGGAGTCATTTGGCCTCGATTTTGGTATACGAAATATACTTCCTCTCTACATTCTGATCTGTTCTCTATTGTCAGAAAACAGATTGCTCTTCGAGAATTATCCCCGCAAAGATTTCGTGAACCCAGACAAGAATAGGGTCGAAATACTTTGTTCGGAAAGTGAACGAACACGATTCTTTGAAGATATCCAGTATTATCATACCAAATTTCTAACATTTAATTAATTGCAAACAGTAACTAGAGTCTATATATATCAGCAAGCAAACAAAACATGAGTTAGTTAATTAGTTTGGCAGTTATTTTGGTTAAACAAAATCCTAACACACTCTCTATAACTAACTTTGCATCCTTTTTTTAAAGTTCCTTATATATTCATATAGTACTTTTCTTTCCTATTCATCCATCTTCACTCAACTCACATTTTCTTTCTTTTTCCAGTCCCCAAAGAAATAAGTTATTGTTCTTCACAAAGTCAGTGTTATTGCAATATATATATATATATATATGGCATATCATATGAGAATGTCTTTTTATATGAGAATGTGAGAATGAATCTGAACCATTAAATTCTAAAATAAATGGTGGAGATTATGTGTGAATTTTTTTTATCTCTCCTCCATTATTAAAATAAAAGATGTAGGAGAGAAAAAAGATTTAGACATAATCTCCACTAATTATTTTAAAATTTAATGGTTCAGATTCATTCTCACATTTTATATATATATATATATATATATATATATATATATATATATATATATATATATATATATATATATATATATATATATATATATATATATATATATATATATATATATATATATATATATATATATATATATATATATATATATCTTTATCGAGAAACTCACATTGGTAGACATTTACCTTTCATAAATGGGATTGAGGTATATGTATAGAAAGATTTATTTTATATTCATCTTGGTTGAGTAATATTGCATTTGCATGCATGTGATGAGACTAATATATCCATGCATGCATGCAATGATGTGTTTTGTTTATGCAGGTGATGAAGATATACTACGAGCTATAGGGTACCCTAGCAGGATTGTGATAGGAAGTTATCCTACCAAGACTATGAAATTAGGGTTCAACAATAAAAAGAGAAAGACATTAAAATTAAGCTAAGAAAAATAGAGATAAAATTAACTTTTGATTTCTTTGATATCTTTCCATGTCTCAAAGAGACTACATAAATAGTACCAATAATGGATAATAAACTAAAAGGCCCAAATATTAATAAGAGCCCAATTCAACAACATTCTAGAAAATATTACCAAATAAAAACTATTATAAATTCTACTCCTAGTTTAATACCTAATATATTTATTTAATCATAATTCTTCCTCTATCATTACTCACCCCTTTAAAACCAACCTTGTCCTCAAGGTTGTAGACAAGTAACATCCTTAAAAAAATCTTATTCCAACGCCATGACAAGGACCGGAGCATCACCAAGAATAAAAGATAGCACATACAATACAATAATAGCTTTATTTGTGTACTATTATATGTATATGTGATATGAATTCTCCCTTCAGTAGCTTGAATAACAGCAGGATATGAAAACTCCATTCTTATAGTATCCTCCAATGTAAATGCCTCATGCCATGAATAACCATAATCTGAGTTTGGGTTAGGGAGCTGTGTAGGTTTTGCCCATGATCCCCAATATTTCCAGCTTTCCACAGAAGATCCACAAAGTAAGTCACCATTTTCCAACAATGGAGGCTTATTGTTTATAGGTCCTAATATACCAGGGGGAAGTTGTTCACTTTCTGCCCATGTAATACCTTTATCGTGTGACCGTTTCATGAATCCATTCCATTTTTGAACATCTAGACCTATTATGTAGAAAAACAGTAAGACCTTTAATGGAAGTTTGAAGAGTACAGGATTCCACATTGGAACATTTGGTACTTCATCACTAACTATAGGTGATTGCCATATTCCATTATTGTAAGTCTGCAACCATATTTTAACATCAGGTGCACCCTTTGACGTGCCCCTAAAATATGCAACGAAGAAATTACCCTTCAAAACTTTTGAGTTGTCGAGGTAGATATTTGAACTGAATTCTCTGTCTAACGTGCTAGCGACAACGGTTAGGATCCAAGGAGCAACATTGCAAGCCGTTCGAGGAAAAACCGAGTTTCCAGCAGAAGCACCAAGATTAATAACAGCAGCAAGCTGTTCAATCCTTAAAGTCCCTTGCTTGAATGGCTCAACACAGCATTTCTTGAATTGATTAGTGTAAAGCAAGCATGCTTCATATTCGCCACGAAGGGTAGCAGCAGATATGTTCTGATAATTTGTAAGTGCTTCTTCCGAGAGCCCTTCAACTAAAGACTGCAATCCAATTGAGGACAATGAAGGAGCAGTGTTTGTACTTACACCAATAACCTCAATAATCAGAATTGAATGATGAGACACAATAGCCCTACCACTCTTGTTGTAAATCACAGGGTACTGTCATACCCTAATTTTTGACCCCCCCTGAGATGACATATCTTCAGGATTTTCATCAAGTCAAAGTAAGTACCCAGAGCAGTTTGACATTCAATCAAGGGTGTTCAAAGACCAGAAAGCTCAGGCAAAGGATCAATCAATAGAAGGATTAGTCTCTAATACAATCATAAGACTCAAGAGCTTCATTATTTCATCTATGATTGATTAGACACCCAGTCATCTGAGTACAGGTTTACTCAGGTCACCAGACTAGGGTTTTTTAGCCTATCAAGGACTAAAATCAGGGATCACCTTTGGGAAACCCTAAAAAGCCCCAGGGGATCATTCAAAGACATCAATCATCTTCAAATAGCTCATATGACAAGATCCACTGGACATCACACCTCAATTCAAAGTCTACAGTCATTATTTTCATATAGTCGACAATTAGGGTTTTTGACCTAATTCACCAGGATGGTTGACTTTTAATCAGGGCATGGATCTAAAACTCAAGACATGATTCAAGAACCTCTACTACCTCAATATAATCCATTTACATCATTCATTTGAGGAGAGGATCTTGATTCTACACAAAAGTCCAAATCTCACCATATCTGAAAAAAAGTCAACTGTATGGGATCACCATTGACTTTTAAGATTTTTGGTCAAACCATGACTTTCAAGGATCAATATCATCAATATATGGATATTAAAGTCATTTGACCAAAGAAATTCAAAGAAATTCACCAAGGAGCAAAAAGTCGGGAATTAGGGTTTTTGAGGGCACTGTGAGAACTCAAAATTTCACCTACACAACTCAAAAAACTTCCAACATGAAAGTTGTAGATCTTGCAAAATAAAACAACATCTTACAAAGCAACTTTTCTCAAAAGATCAATCATTTAAGAGTTTTGGAAATTTTGGAGTTTTAGGTCATAAACACTTTGAAATTTTTCTAAGTGTTTTAACCTAGTTTTCTTCCAACTTTGGCCTCATTTTTCACAAATTTGCCAAAGGATTCTGAAGAAACTCCAAACTAATGATTTGAAGTAGATGTTTAGGGCTTTCCAAATTGTATTCAACCTTCTCCAAATTCATTTTGAGCTAAGAGTTATGCTTGTTCAAAGTTGGCCTCATGAAGTGAAATTATAGGTCATGCATCATTTTGGAACTTTGAAATTTTGTGCACATGACCTCAAATATGGATGCCACACGACCCATAACACATCTGAAAACATACCATGCATTCATTTTTACCATGCCATGATAATTGAAGAAGATTCCTAAAACAAGAACATGTGATTATGTAATGATTACATTTGTGAATTTATGGCAAATTGATGAATCACCCAAGGAATCTTCTCACCAACCAATTAGAGTTCATTTCTGTCTCAGAATTGTCCCCTAAGATCAAGCAAAATCGAGGGCTAGGGGATTGATCAAAAGGAATCAAAATTCTCATCATTGCATAAGAGATATTTGCAAACTTCCTTCATGCTTAAGAAACCAAACTTCTTTCATTAAGCAAGCTCACCACAGCCAATTGATCTGCATTCATTTGCCTATAAATAGGAGGGCATACTTCAGTAGAAAAACACACCAAAGCAACAGAATCCTTGCTTTCTCTCTTCTTTCTCCATACTTAAGGTTTTCAAAGGTTCTTTGGCAAGAAGACTCGGATTCTTCAAACCAAAGCTCTTCCTTTGGAATTAAGTATTCAAACACATTAGGGGAGTCATTTGGAGGTGATCCAGACCTCTGAAACACTTCTGTGAGTGAGGAATCATCATCTGCACCTCTCACTTGGAGCTGTTGCAGTTGGGGTCGAGCAAGAGGTTCTGGGTACTTTCAGTCCAAGCTAAGCATCTCAACACCTTCCAGGAGGATCACTAAAGCTATCTGGATCGTTGCAACAACTCTGCAACACACTTTGATCAGAGCCAGATCTTCATTTTTCAGGTAAGTTTCCAAAACTTCAAACTCTATGATTCACGCATGATAAATTAAAAATGAAGTTACCAGTTGGTTTCTGCACCTTCATAGATCATTAGCCCTCAATCAATTGCATCAAAACATGCATATATAGCATTTCATGTTTAATTTCAGTTTTAGGGTTCTTAGTGTTCATGCTTGCGAATTTTATGTTACACTTAGAATAAATGAAATTAAAGGACACCATCATAATCCTCGTCCAAAAACGAGCAAAATCCATGTTTACATCTTTAAGTTTGGTTGAGAAACAAAGGAGATAGCAAATTCAAAAATCTGAAGCTTGAGGTTGAAGATGAAGATGGTGGCGCCATTTTTTGAATTTCCCAGATTTAAGTTTATTTTATTTTGAATGATGGGTATGTTATCTACGAATTCATCGTAGTGTCCCAATGGTTACAGCGCGCGTCCAAAAGCCTTGCCTTGCCTTAGGTCTGGGGTTCGATCCCCCCCTCAGACCTTTTGTTCATTTTATTTTTCCAACTCATTTAATGCCTTGCTTTCACATATAATCATATGGGCTCTTTCCTTAAACAGGCCACACGCGTGGCCCAGTTGGTATTTGTTTTGTTTGGTAACCAAGAGGGCGTGAGTTCAACCCTTGGTGAGACCAAACCATTTTTTTTACTACTATTTTTCTTCATTTTTTTATCAACTTTACACAATTATTTAACCTATCAAATAAATACATTTTTTCTTCATTTTTCACACACTTGTCATTTAATATATCTATTTTGGGAATAATCAAAAAAATCATAAAAATATTATTTATTTCTTATATTTTTATTAGGTTTAAAATAGTATATTTTAAGTGTTTTCTTAAATACTTTAAATGTATATTTTCATTTTGTTTTAACCTAATTATTTGTGTGAACAATTTTATGATAAAACCCTAATTGTTTAGGTCTTAATTAGGTAAAATCTTTATTTTTACCTTAATTAAGTTGACTTTTGTCAATTCTCAAAACTGTTTTTTTTCAATCTCTGATTAAATCAAATGATTAAGGTTTTCAAACAACAAAACCTTATATCATTTCAAATCATTCTTTTCAAAAATTACTGTCATAACCAGTACTGTAAAGTACTGGGCCTCTAATAGAGTGTAAGTCCCAAAAACCTTCTCTTCTTAGCTTGTTTTCAAAACTGTATTTTCAAAATCTTCTTTCTGTTTTCAAAACATTCTTCTGGTATTTGAAGGGCATTATTCCCGGTGAAACTCTTCAGATACCTATGTGACCTTTGTCCATCTTCACTTCTTCTGTTTTCAAAAAACCATTAACTGTTTATCATATATATATTCAACTGTTATCCATCAATTACTGGTAAGGCTTTGTACATACTTCTTCAAAGGCCTCCACTCCATCCAGGTTAGGCTTTACAAGCTTTCCATTTACAGTCTTTATTTAAATTACTATCAAATATAGAACTGTACATATATATATTAGTTTAGAACTACGTTTGAGTATAAACCCTAGGACAGTTAAACTATTATATATTATAGGAATATGACCTAGGATTGAGAATGTCTTCCCGGTGAAGGCTCTTTCCTAATTAGAGATCTGTAGTTCAAACCCCCAAGATGAATTATTCCCGGTGAAACATCTTGGCAAAAACCTTAGAATCCAAAAAATAGGACACATCCACCCAAAGAGGAATTATTCCCGGTGAAACCTCTTACCCATTTGCTTAAAGCCAAAATAAGTTCAAAACTACATAGCTTTCTCTTGTGCTATAACAAGGACCCTCGATTAGCCTCCTCTTGGGCTTTGTACAAGGACCCACAGGCTTCTTAAAAGCATTTCCAGCTTCCTCTTGAGCTTATATACAAGGACCCATCAGGTTTCTTATAAACATAGGAACAGGTCTTTAGTCACCTTTTAGCCTACCCTGGTGAGTTTCTTCCAATTTAAACCAGACTTTTAACAAGCCAAGTTTGTCTCAATTTCACATTGAGTACACCTTTTGGAATGAGAGACATGGACAGTCTCTGTCACCCTTATCTTCATCAATTTTCCTTAGCAGAGTCTAGGATCCATGTTTGATCATCCTCAGCATGTGTCAGCCTTCATCTTGGGCTTTAAACAAGAAGTCTCCACTAGATAATCTTTCTGCCATCATTTTTTATAAATTCCCTGGAAAGGGTTAGCCTCCAAAGTCAATTAAAATCATTCCTTCATTTTAATAAAATTCCCTGGAAAGGGTTAGCCTCCAAAGTCAATTAATAAAAATCTGTTTAAAATATCAAAACCTCTGGAAAGGGTTAGCCTCCAACATCAGTCTTTCAAAACCAAATATTCATTCTCTTAGGAGATAATTTCCCAAAAAAAAAAAAGAGTCAAAACCCCTGGAAAGGGTCAGCCTCCAAAAACATGATAAAGTCAGTCTTTTAACAGACAAATTCACCAGCTGAGTCAAAATCCCTGGAAAGGGTTAGCTTCCAAAGAAAAACAGTCTTTTAATAAATAAAATCTCCTCAGTAGAGTCAAAATCAACAAAAACAGTTAGCCTCAACCTTGGGCTTCATACAAGGCACCAAACAATAAAACTCCCCTGTCAAGAGTCAACCTCAACCTTGGGCATTGTACAAGGCAGATAATAGAGTCTCCCCAGTAAGCTCTTCATCATCCAATAGCCACAACCTTGGGCTTTGTACAAGGCAGATCAAACCATATTTCATGAGTCAAAGATTCCTAACACCTAGGATCTTTTCCCCATAGAGTCATCCATACTCAGTTTATTTAAGAGTCAGCCACAACCTTGGGCTTTGTACAAGGCAGAAAATAATGTTTTTTTTCCTAGCTAGAGTCAGCCTCAATTCTGGGCTTTGTACAGAACACCAAATAAAAATCCATCAAAATAAACACTCTTCAAATAGAGTCAGCCTCAATTCTGGGCTTTGTACAGAACACCAAAATATCCTGTAATTAATCCCCAATGGAGTCATATCCCAGAGTCAGTAATATTAATAAATCAATCAAAAAAAGCCTCAAGCTTGGGCCTCATACAAGCCAGCTAAAGTCAAATCTTTTATACAGTAGATAGACATAGCTTATCTCTATAGAGAGATATTTTTACTACTCTACCACATTCAAACAAACAAACATTTCCATTTCAATTTCAATTTTAATCAAGTCTCCCATTTAGGATTTTGAAAGGCATGAGCTGGCAGTAAAACCCAGACATGTGGTAACTTTCCCTAATTTGGATGAGCATTTTTCTTTCATTTAAGAGGCATTTGACTGGTATACTTGCACATACACAAGTAAGGTCCCCCTCTTGAATGAAATGAATTCAGTTATTCTGTCACTCCTTTAAATGTTTGTGGTAGAATAGTACTAATACCTCTCTGTAAAGATGATTTCATGTCTCTTTACTGTAAACAGAGATTTAATTCCAAGCTTCAACCTTGAGCTTCAAGCAAGGCACCAAAAATAATTAATTTCCCTAGTTAGTTCCCCGAACTACATTAAGCTCTGACTTCCACTAGGGATATGTAGGCATGAGGTTCACAAGGAATCTCAGCGAGCTAATAAAATACCAAAAATAGTCAGTCTGTCTGTCTTTCTGTCTTTCTTTAATCAATTCATTTCCTTCTCCTAATACAAAGGAGAAACTTTCCCAATCATTAGCAGCAAACACAATCACAATGACACAGAGAAGGTTCCTGTAGAGTACTACAGATATGTAGGGTGTTTAAACACTTCCCTATGTATAACCGACCCCCCGGACTCCAGAATTTCTAGTCTAGGTGAAATCCCCACACTTAGCAAACTCCTAGGGTTTAGTTGAGATCTTTTTTTCCCTTTCCTACTCGTAGGACAAATAAGAAAGTTCGTGTGATATCGTAGGAAGAACTGAAATAAAATTCATCCCACCACGGGCGCATTCTCCTTCCAAATTTCGCGTGAAGGGTTTAGCGTGCCGTCCTCCCAAGTGAAACGGGGAGGTAAAGAAAACGACCACCACAGGTACTTTACGTTCCGACGATCACATACATACTTCACAATATGAACAACTGCTGCAGCATACTCTTCTAAACCATGAGCAACAAATATATCAGAATCAGCAGACTTTGAACCATCATAATCGATTCCCAAACCACCAAGTGACTTGTCAAACGTATGAGCTAACACTTTCAGCTGTCCCTGTTTGAACCCAGCAATACACACCTGCATACTTGCATGTCCAATGTCAACAAAGGCCACATTCAGCTGATAATTTTCAGACAGATCTGTTTTATAAATCCCATTCACCAATGCAGTAGCAGTAGTCTCATAAAGCAACCGAAATCTGTAACTAGTAGGGTCGGAATCTGTTTGTATGATAGGTACGTTCTGCAAAAGCAAATGCTTATTTCTATGCTTACCGGCTCCAATAGGAATGTTCCAAATTGCTCCCCTAACTGTCCAATACCTATGACCATTTTTGCAGAAGTGCCTTGGTTGGTTAGCATTGTAATTGTTGAAATAGCAAAACTTTGTGTCCAAACTATTGCAGCGAGGACAGGGAAGAACCTTGTCTGGCTTCTTGAAAGCTTTCCCTTGATTGTCAATATCTATGTTGACAGTCTTCTGTTCATAAGTACTATGAACAAATTCAGTCCCTAGTTTCAAAGTGTCAGTTTCGTACATGTTTGGAATAACATTAGCAACTTGGCATGGATAAGCTTGATTGTTAGAAATTGCATTCAAAGAAACACTAACCTCAGCATTAGTTGATTCTTCAAGTCCATTCTCCCCGTCTTCCTTCCCCAAGTAATGTTGAATTGGCTGTTTTGACCAACATGAAAGGAATGGTGGTGATGATCGAATGTCGATCTGATCGGAAGTTTTGGGTGGAACCACAAGGTCAGTGTCACCGTGAAATAGTGATTGATACACGGTTCTTCGAATCCTCTTCAAAACGATGGAATCAGACTGTGATCGAGGATGGGTTATTTTTGTTGCATCGTGGGGTTTCACGATCTTCTTTGAAAAGGTTGAATCTGGAGGTTTTGGTGGAACTGAAAAGTCTGCATCTTCCTGAAACCTATTTCCGTTGAAAGGAGCCTTGGCCATGAGCACTGTTGAAGAATCAAAGACTGATGTAGGTTGAGTTGTGTGATTGGAGCTTGACGGTGTCTTCGTTAATGAGAGCTTTTGAAGTACATCCGTGAAATTAGGTTTTACATCTATAGAGTCTGGTTTTTGTGATGATTCATTTGTGAGATTGCTATAGTCAGAAGAAACATTGTCTAAACCATTGAAGATGAAATGAAACCCATCTTCTGATTTATCCCTAGTTACGAATTTGTCAATAAAGTGTTCCTCTCCTTCATCTTGTTCAAGCAAGGAACTAGCTGCTATAGGCTCCATAGATTCTTCTTCAATATTCTCCTCAACAGATTTCGAGATTGGATCTATGGACTCCGTTGATTCATATGGTGGTTTCTCTTCTTCATCATTTAGAGGTAAAATGGGTCTCCACTCCGGCTTGAAACGCCATAATAATGCTGTTGTAAATGTATCCCAACTATATCTGCGATGAACACAAGACCACCGTATCCACCATTTGAAAGCAGAACCTCTCAATGCTCCAACAGCTTTCAAAACCTTCAATGACTCTGGTGTTTCATGCTCCTTGAAAAATTTATCACAACAAAGAATCCACCAATAAGCATCTTCTTCCCCATCAAACAATAATATTGTCATGAATTCAAGCGGAAGTGAGATCGAAAATGAAAGCACCAATTGATAGGAAGTTATCCTACCAAGACTATGAAATTAGGGTTCAACAATAAAAAGAGAAAGACATTAAAATTAAGCTAAGAAAAATAGAGATAAAATTAACTTTTGATTTCTTTGATATCTTTCCATGTCTCAAAGAGACTACATAAATAGTACCAATAATGGATAATAAACTAAAAGGCCCAAATATTAATAAGAGCCCAATTCAACAACATTCTAGAAAATATTACCAAATAAAAACTATTATAAATTCTACTCCTAGTTTAATACCTAATATATTTATTTAATCATAATTCTTCCTCTATCAGATTGTTAGAGTGATATAGTTGATTATGAGAGGCCAATGTCCCTTGAAACATTTAAGATGCTAGTTGAAGCAACTCCACGTTCCTGGGCGTGAAGGGAAAAAGTTATTTATGATGATCATGTTAATGGTAATACTTCTGGTTCTACTTTTTTTAGTTCTAGAAAATTTTCTAGAAAAATTTATGTAGCATGGCCTTTTGAAGATGATCCATCCACATTGTTCAAAAATATAATAAATGATCACTAGTTAGGTTAGGAACTTTTTAACTCTAACTTTCCTCGTTCAACTTTCATGCAACTTCCATATATAATATATTATCATTTATTTTTTAATTATCTATATGACTATGAGTTATTGTTGATGATGAATGTGGAGACTATACAAATTGTTTATTAATAAATGACAAGAATTTGGTAAGAGCAAAGATTAAACTATGTGATATTTTGGTCGACGACTGCTGACAACCTTTGGAATATCAAGGTTATTCTCTGTGGGTTTGAGCTCGTCTCAAGTCTTCGGGTGAACTTTTCTAAGAGTTCTCTTATTGGGGTGAACTCTGACCAGGCTTTCTTAGATCTTGCCTGTAAATTTCTTCACTGTAGAAAAGAGTATTTTCCTTTTAAGTACGTAGGTCTCCCAGTTGGAGCCAACCCCCGCTTGGCGTCTATGTGGGAACCTCTAGTTAATATCTTATCTAGAACTAGAAGACTCCTCTTGTGGAAACATAGGCATGTCTCCATGGGAGGAAGAGCGATCCTCCTTAACTATGTTCTTAATGTCGTCCCTATCTTCTTCCTTTCATTTTTTAAGATGCATGCCAAGGTTTGGAAGAAAATAGTGAAGATTCAGAGGAGGTTTCTCTAGGGAGGAGTGAAGGGGGATTCCAAGATAGATTGGGTCAAGTGAGTGGATGTTTGTAAGATTAAGAAGTTATTGGGCCTAGGTGTTCGTGACCATCGGTTGATCAACTTGGCCCTCCTAGATAAGTGGATGTGACACTTTCTTTCAGGGGATCATGGTATTTGGTTGATATTCTCACAGCCAGATATGGTGTTGCACTTATAATTTCTATCTTGGGTGGGAGAGTCGGTAGCTTTCGTTTGGCCTCGCCTTGGTGATGCACCTAGGGATACTAAGTACAATTCCTGTTTTGAGATGTGATCTAGGTTGTCGGGTGGCTTCTTTGAACTTTCAATGGATCATGGTTGTTGAATCTAGCTGTTACTTTTCATATAAATTATCTCATTCATTTGATCTTCTTTGTTGGTGGAGATTTCCGTATTAAAGTAGTTTGTTCGATTAATTTCTTCTTCACTAAATTTCTTTGGCCAAAACTGCATTAAACTTAAGGTACTTCCCTTTCCCCAAATTTCATTTATTAGATCTTAATTGAGTTTCAACATGGATAACCACAAAAACTCATTCACAAAAATTCTCCCTTTTAGAACTTAGTGATGTTACTTCAATCACTAAACCAAAAGTGATCGACCTTGTTTCCAATAATAAATAACTTTATCCTACTCGTATTAACATGAATTAGGTCAGGTTGGAATTTATTTTTGAAGATATCAACTTAGTTAATCTTATAACATGTTTAGATTGGCTTTTGGAAGATCCAGAATTAATTCTAGAAGTGTAGAATTGATTCTGACAAGTTTTGAGGTGTTTGCTTTATCAAAAGCAGAATTGATTCTGCCTCCAAAATTGATTCTTCTTGAAGCTAGAATTTGTAACTTCTACCTCTAGAACTGATTATGAGTAGGGATGGGAATAGGCTAGGCCGAGTTAGGCTTTGTCAAGCCTGAGTCTGGCCTGCTAAAAAAATTCAAAGCCTAAGTCTGATCTATAGCCTATCGTAGGCTTATTTTTTGGTTTGAGCCTGGCCTTTTTGAAGGCCTGATTGGCCTATTAACATACTTAAAAGCCTATTTCATTTGAACATTTGTAAATAAGTCATTCTACTCAACTTTATATAGACTAACAAATTAAAAGATTTGTGAGATTAAATGTTTGTTTGCATTGACTTATTTGAGTTTACCTAGTAGCATAAGTTTTGTGATACTATTTGTTTGAGAGAACTTATGGAAGCAACTTATGACATTGTTCATAAGATTTTTTTAATCTTATTTTTATAATTTCTTCAAGACAACTAAGATTTATTTTTATATTTTAATTCAAAGTACAAATTACAATAATAATAATAAAATTATTCATATTTAATTAAATAGGTCGGCCTCATAGGCTTAAAAGGTTTTTTATATGGCCTGTGGTCTAGTCTTTTTAGCTAAATAGGCTTATAAAAAAGCCTAGGCCTTTTCTATTTATATAAAAAGCCTGGCCTAACATAGGCCTATGTAAGCTGGGCCGTAGGCTTCTGTTAGTCGGCCTGGCCTATTCCCACCCCTAATTATGAGTGATTTTTACACTGGAATTTATTGTTCAACTCACTTTTACATAAATGTATTCAAACATAAATCAACTCTACCAAACTCAATTATGTTAAAATCAATTCTACCAAAACCAATTTTGTTAGAATCAATTCTGTTCACCGTCAATCCAAACACACCCTTAATGTTGTTGAGAATGTCATGGATGACGCCATAGTGAAAATGCTTGCTAGGTGTTTAAAGCGCCACTTCAAACACCTACTTAGTATTGAGGAAGTAACGTGGTGGTTAGACCACTTACAATGGGTGTGTGGAATAATTTTTTCAATAGTTGAATGCTTCCAATGATGTGTTGAATGAGATGTTGAATATGATGTGGATTAATTGGTGTTGAATATATTCAACATGTTGAATGAGAAGGGAGTGGGGACCACATCATATACTTTGCAAAGCTGTTTTGATTATTTAGATTTTTATTTCATCATAATTATTTGGGACAACTATTTTATAATAAATCAATTTTTTATTTTATTTTTATTTTCACCAAAATTCATCTTTTTTTCTATAAATAGAGATTTGGTTCATTTGATTTGGATACAAAAAATCGACTTTTTTCTCTCTAGTTTTTTGTTAGCTTCCAATAAATTTTTGTTTGTAATTCTAAACATTTTTTAGTAAAATGGATCCCAACAATAATCGTTTTAACACCCAAAATTCTACTTTACTGTATTATATTACATTTTAAGTTTTTTTGTAATTTTATTTGTTTTAATAATAAATATCCCTATATCTTGTTTTTATTACTTGCATGGAAAAAATTAATTAAAAATATAAAAATCAAATAAGTTATTAAATTAGAAAAAAATTAAAATAAATTATTTAACTCTTAATTATTTTAATTTAATTTCAATCAATAATTAATATATAATCGTAAAAATAAAAATATAAAAGAAAATAAGAATATAAAATAAAAGTGGTGGAGTAAGGTGTTAAATTTTATTAAACAAAATATAGTGAGTAAAAATTGAATGAATGTTGAATTATTACGTAAAAGAAAAAGGAAATAATGTGGAATGTAAAAAGTAAAAAAATATGATTTTGAATCCATAAACCATTGTATAAAGTAAAAATTTTCGTGAGACGATGTGGTTGAATGGAAAGGGGATAATATGGTAATAATTTTTAAACTAAATAGGGTGGGGTGTTGGTAGTAAAACAAGTAGTGTTGGTAGTATCGCCTTAGCAAAATTTATTTCCTTATTAGAATTTGTTTTTTTTGTTGTAGTTATGGATTGCATTGTACCCCTCCAAAAGTATTTCTAAAACCAAAACAGGGTTTATGCTGCAACAACAACACAAAGAGAGGTTTATACAAAGACCCTATACAAAAGATGAAGTTATTTGAGGTGAAACAAGCATGGAGCAACCGCGTCAGAATCGGAGCACTCGAATTCGGAAACTGCTCCATAGAAACCCCCGCTCTTCTCCTATCAACTCGCAAAGGCCTCCCTCATTTCACCCCTCCCGACCTTCTTCCTTCTCTTCCTTCTCCCGATTCTCATCTCCTTCAAGTTTCGCCGCTCCATTTGTAATAACCGCCACTTTCTTCATCATCATTTCGCTTTTTGAATCTTCTTTTTGTTTTCATTGCGCATTGTTGATTTTTGTTTGTTTTGTTGTTGTTTTAGTTTGGAAGGACTTTCTCCGGCGACTATAGCGAAAATCGGAGGGATTCATAAGTTGATTGGTTTGAATGATTATGGAATTGCTGCTGTTGCTAGGGATTCTGTTCATTCGCTTCCGGAATCTAAAGGAGCTAACAAATTTGGTGCTACTTTTGAGACTCCGTGTGGTAGGCTGTTGGTGAGTTTATATCTTACTAGAAGAGTTTCAGTTTCTCACTTATGGAAATAAGGTCGTACTTTGACTGCTTTTGAATTGAGTTAAGAATAATTGAACTTAGTTAGCTTGTGTTTGATTCTGGTGTGAAATAATTGATTTTGAGTGAATTGATTATGTAAAATTGATTATACCTAAAAGAGAGTTGAAGTTGAAGGTAAAGTGATTTATGTCAAGAATAACTTATTTGAACTTATTTAACTCGTGTTTGGTTTAAAACTGATTTTGAGTGAATTGATTCTATAAAATTGATTCAGGTTAAAAGTGAGTTGAAGGTAAACGTGATTTATGTTTGCATAAATTTCTCAAAAAGTAAAAGTAAGTTGAACAGTTATTTTTAGTTTTTACTTTCTAGTATAAAAATCACGTTTAGGCTCAAAAACTACAATTCCTAACTTCAAGTAGATTCGATTATAGAAAGCATGATCTATTTTACTCGAGATTAATCAAACTCAAACATGTTAAAATCAATTCTTCACATCTATAATCAATTTTGAATGCTCCAAACATGAAACCAAACATTAATGATTTAAACACTTGTCAAATAACTTATATTTAAGTGTTTATGTTAAAAGCTTTTATTTAAATAACAATTTTAATAATTGCTTGATTATATTGTTTATTGAAATTCACCCTTTATCACTTGTGAAAAACTACTTTTAAGCTTGAAGATGTTCTCGCAGTTAAATGAGAGAGCTTAAAATTAAAAATAGAATTCATACATAGTTTGAATAAATCGAAGTTAATGCTAGTATTCTTTGAATATTTCGTTGGCTTGTTTGGAATTACAACTTAGTTAAGCGTTTATCATACAATGCTTATTTATAGCTTGTTTTTATAACAACAAACAATTAAGTCAAACTATTTTTCGTATAAATTATAAGTTGTTTTCATAAGTTATACTAGAGGGCTTATGGAAATAAACTCAAAATAGCTTATGGATGTGTAATAAGTTGTTTCCATAAGATTTCTTAAATGGCCTCACAACTGTTTATACCAGTATAAGTCAATCCAAACAAGTCTATCTATTTGTACTTCGTGAGAAGTTTATTAAAAAATGCATTTACTTGCTATCCACAATCCACATTCTTTAGTTTTACTTTTAAATAATGGTGGGGAGAATTTTAATGTATCTTCTGATTCTAATTTGACATGGCCAGGTTAAACCTAAAGATTATCTTGTAATGATTTCTTGCATGAGGCCAAATATATGGGCTACTTTGGCTGATGAAGTACCTGCTTGGGTGTCTGATAAAAGGAACAAAACCTCGGTGGATAGAACTTTGAGATGGCTTGATGATTGCTTGGAATTGGATCCGGTAATTGACGCTTTAGTTTTTCTTCTCTAGGGATATGAGTTGCATTCTTTATGAATTCATGAAAATTTTAGTAGCTGAAAATGCTTGTGGTTTTGGTTCATGTTTGTTGGCAAGTAGTAAATTTTAAATATTAATGAATCCAAAGATTTTGTGATCCTAAATCTGTTGAGTTAATATATAGTTTTGTAATCAATAAGTTGTCATGGTATTCAAGAAAGACTCTAGAGTCTACACCGTTTAGCATGCCTTCGATTGGATTGATAGATTAATTGTATGCTAGTGGCATGATCCATAGTTATCTCGTAGAGGAAGTATGCTACATACATCCATTGAGGAAGTTTGTTGAATGCAGAGTTGATATTCATTTGGATCCTAATGTCAAACATCAACTAAATTAAGGGAAGCTGCTATAACAACTAGGAAGATGAAGAAGATTTGTAGGAAGCCAAACTGCTTCAGTTATTCATCAAAATCAAGGCATGTATTTTTGAATGATGTGGATTGTCATAAGTGGGCCATTGGATGTGGATACTGGATATCCTTATCTTGAAATATATTAAAGGATCTTTGGGAAATTAAAGGTATTGAGAGTGTTGGAATGTGTCTCTTCCTTGTTTTATTATCTAAAAAATTTGTGTAAGGAATGAGATGTGTAAGCATCACCACTCTCATTCATCTCAGTATTGTGTCATTAAACTCTAAGCTTAGTATAATAGTATCAATTTAATATTAGATATTTAGTCCTGCTCTCCTTCAATTTTTTTCAGCTGTATTTAATAAAATTTCCTGTCTACATCGAGCTCTATTAACTAATTCAACGTAATTTGGCCTCTCAAAATTTAGGCTGTTGGATCAGTCTTTGGTGCCATAGTGGGAGGCCCAAGTTTGGATGAAAGGAAACGATGTACAGAGGAGGTAGCCAAGCGAAATGTAGCAGGTTTCTTTTTCTTTAGTTGTTTTTCTGCAAATCATCTGGATCTATTTATGAATAATTATGTTCATCCATTACATCCTCATAAGCCATTTTTATGCCAAGTTATTAGACTCCGTAGTTTGTCTATGCAAATTTCTACATTATATTTTAGGCTAGTTATCACATGCACATGCACTGCTTAGTTAGTGGTATCACATAATAATAGTGATTTGTTCAAATTCTACTGTGCAATAGTGCTATAGTGCCGCTATTTAACAACACTGCTAATGTGATCATCAAACAGAAAGATAGAGTTGCACTTATTGCGGGCTTGTGAAAAGAGCCCTGTCGAAGCATCAATAATGTGGGTTAGATTAGATGGAGTATGATTCTATTGTTTGAGTTGGAGGAAGATCAAGGAAAACTATAGGTTAATTCATTAAGAAGGATTTGGACTTACATGGACAATTATTAGACATGATATATTAGAGTATCATGATGTTGTTTAACCATGGTAGCTTACTCGGAATAGACTTTGGTTGTTATGCAGTGTTGTTTTCTCTTTATGTCATGTGATACATTTGAGACATATAAATGCCTATATTTTGTGTATATATGGTTACAGAACTCTGGTTATTCATGTAGGTTATTGGATTGGTGGATTTGGTCTTGGAGAGGCCATTGACGAGCGACCTGCTCTTCTACGTGCTATTGTCGTAAGTGCAATTGCAATACTTGTTCACTTCATTTAGACATTATTTAAATTGGATTTAATTTAATGAGTAATAGATGGATGCTGAAATTATAATACAACTAAATAAAAAGCTCTCCTTTATAGTTCTGCTCGGCAACAGTTATATAAACTAAAACCTATAACTGCAACAGTTAGATGTAAAAACTTTTGATGTAATTTCTCCCAGAATTTTATGCTTTTGGAGGAGTTGGTCATCGACATACTTGTAAATTTTGACATAACAAAGTTGTCTTGTTCTCAGGATGTCTTGCCAGATGAAAAGCCGCGCATGATCTGTGGTCTTGGACTCCCAGGTATACTACTACGCAATTCTTCATGTTTAGTGGCATGCTTTGCTCAATGGATGTGTTTATTCCTTTATTTCTATGTGCTTATCTTATCATCTTCCCATAAACTTCATTCTTTCTCTTCCTAATCATTTTCTTTCTCGAATTAGAAAAGAATAGTTCATTGGCCTCAATTATCTTTACTTATTTTGGCAATAATTCATCGATAATGAATTTATCACATGTCATGAACCGCCTAATGGAATCAACTAGAGTTATATCATGCATGATTAAGAACATGTAGTCATTCCAATGGTTGCATCATATACTATCACCAATGCTGTTAATTACCATGATTTAGTCGAATCTTATATTTAGGGACGGAGGTTGTAAGTTGTATATGATTCTGTTGACTAGGCATTTAGTTAGTAAAAATAATCAGTCATTATCTTTTGTTCACTCTTCCATGCTACTAGTCTATTCCACAAGCTTTAATTGTTTGGTGTAGAGGCGTGAGTGGTTTTTATATTATCTCTCCAAACACCTCTTTAAGAAAAAGCTCCGTAGGCTAGACACGTGGGTAATGCACAAGCTTATTTGATAGTGCCGAAATTCAATGTTTTTTATTAGATGATGGGGGCGGTAAGGGGTGTGAACTCAAGATCATTTTGTCATATACACCATTTATCCCAAAGCTCTAGCTCTTTGGCAAAGATACATGACTTCTTTGATATAATATCTCAAACGCTATTGGACACACTTTTGATTAAGTTTGAATATATACAAATTTGTTGCACAAAAACTTATTACAACTTGGCAGAGGAGATCTTGCAGGGAATTGCTGCTGGAATTGATCTTTTTGACTCCTCGTAAGTACCTATTTCCAATTTTCATTTGTTCTATCTATATATATCCCTATTCACCTTGGTGCATTATTTCACGGAAAATTTGGATGGTTTTTGTGATGACTCATAGATACATCTATACCCTCACACTTGGAGGATTTGCGCTAACCTTTTCACTGGACAAGAATGGGAATCAAGATAATTTTCAGCCAAGTCAGATGGGAAGTGACTCGAGTAAAATTAATTTGCGAGCGACAGTTTATAGGTAACAATCATTTTAACTGCTGTTTGTACTTTCTCAAATTCAATCATATGATACTGGGTTGAAGTATTAGGTCAATGTCTTTCGCAGATTATGAACTGAAGATGAAAACTGAAAATAAACCCAGCAGTGACAAGCACCTTATTTACTAATTCCTCTGCTTGTGTTTCATTGCAGGAAAGACATGTCCCCGATTGTAGGAGACTGCACCTGTCATACATGCCAGAATTATACAAAAGCATACATCAATCATCTATTAAATACTCATGAAATGCTGGCACAAACTCTGCTAGAAATGTATGTTTTTCTTTGCTTCAAATCTTCAATGATGCTCTTGATTATACATAGGACATCTTGATTAAATATAAGCGTGCGCGTCCGTGCGTGTGTCTGTGTGCGTGCTTCCACTATATTTTAATATGAGTATTAATATTGTTATGCTGAAATTTGCAGGCACAATACACACCACTATCTTAGGTTCTTTCGTGTGATAAGAGAAGCAATCCAAGAGGGGAGGTTTGAGGAATATCGACAGACATTCGTCGAAAGCAGGCGCGAGCATTATGAAAGGGTTGTGGACTCTGAAGATGCAGGGTGGTTTGACAGAATATGGCAGTTAGTTCTAAAGTGCTGTAGGTTTGACTGACATTATTCTGGTGGGAACCTACTATCTTTGAGTTCATAGAAATTTCAGAGTAAAAATAGGGCATAGAAATTCTGACGTCTATTACATAGTCTACGTTAGGTTCAGACTAGATTTTTTTTATTTATTTAAAAATTATAAGGTCAAAGTTTTGTAAGGGAGTTGCTATTTTCACACTCCCCGTTTTTTCTTAATACTCTCTTTGCCTACATGTATTTATTTTTTCTTATTCCTTTTTTGTTCAGTATATGTCTGGATTGTTTCACTTTCATTATTGTCTCAAAATTAATTTCTGGATCAAAAAATGTGTTTCAAATACTAGGAAAATTATTTTATTTTTTGTTTTTATCACCAGTATCCGGTTCACTGGACCGCCTAATCCAATTCTAAGGTTAATTCTGACATCTTACTTACCATGTCCAGCGCTAATTACCACTGAACGTCTGGATCAAAAGTTTGTTTTTGTAGGGTAAAAAATTGCAAATAAATGTTATATATAAACACGGGAGAGAAAAATCACCATCATAACCTCTTGAAACTATAGCATCAATATAAACACCAGCTTCTCTAAGAATGTTTAACATAAACCAGCAATAAGCAATGAATGAGCTTTAAAGATAGCTTGACTCAAGGCTTAATCTCGAGCCAACCTCTTAAAACCATAGCATCAACATAAACATCAGCTTCTCTAGGAATGTTTAACATAAACCAGCAATAAGCAATGAATGAGCTTTAAAAATAGCTTGGTTCACGGCTTAATCTCGAGCAAACTTGATTCCAAAAAATAAATGATAAATTTCTTTTAGGATAGTATTACTTGGACTCAAATTACAAGAGAATCATTTTAGGAATTTTCCCTCTCAATCTCAGATGATGCCTCCATTGTTAATAATATTTTTGTCCTTCAAAGTTGTCCATGAAAGCACTCCTAAGGGATGGATAATTTCTTTTGGACATCTTAAAAAACGTCCAAATACTCTTTACTTGTTAAGGGGGTTGTCCGGATTCTAAAATTCGGAAGCTCTTAATACTCAACAAGCCCTCTTTAAAATACGCCAAAATTAGAGTTAAACAAACTCAAAACTTTGAGATCCGTATAATAAATTATTTAGATTGAACTCCGAACGTGTCTAACACATTGCATCCATGCCGAACTTCAGAACCACACAATTTAAGAATACACTAGATTTCAATGTCTGAATTTCTTACGAAGATTAGAAAATGGACGATATGTTTACGTATTTGCGCTTTTTCCTCTTCCTTCCCATTTTCATTTATGCAAACAGAGAAAATCAACGAACATCTTCTCATTTGCATTCTTAGAGCTTGTTCTATAATTTTTCAAGCATTTTTAAAGCTTTTATCCATTGCATTGAAACTTTGCACGTCTATACTCCACTGCATTGCACGTATATGAAGTTCTACTACATTGCATTGATAAGTTACTCATTATCTTTCTTTTTTTTTTTTTAAATTTTATTTCACATGCATGCATTACCTAAATCGTTTATAGATATGATATATTAGGCTTAAATGTATTAGAAATGTCACTTTTGTTTGTCTTGAATAGTCTTACTTTAAAATTTTGAGCGTTAGAACTTAGGTTTCGTGCATGCCCTGTTTCTACTTTGTGTTTTTGGTTCTGTACAATCCATATTTTGACATCTGAACCCTTAGTCTGGAGAACAAACTCTAGAATTACATGTTTTATTTTTTGGATTGATTTGTTTTTATGTTTGTTCTACTTCGTTGTTTTTTGTTTTTGTATTCTGTTATGACATGTCTTTATGCTTGTTTGATTGTAGAAAAAAATGTCTCACAACAAAAAAAGATTGAAACATGGTAGAGTGACCCAACCGTTCATAGGAAGAAGGCTAGACCCTCGCAACCACCGGTTTGAGAGACTTCATTTACCAGTGAAGGATTATCTTTCCAGGTTCATGTATCTCTGACATCTTCTTTTAGAATTCACGAGTCCCTTGCAACCCTAGATACCCCAAATTCCCCAAATGTCTCAGATGCTACCGTGCCTGATGGTTTCTTAAAAAGCCCCTCAGAACTTTCATTACTTCCTCTGTATCCAGACCAAGCTGCTAGAGACACACGGGAGGAATACATAGCATAAAATTTTAATTACTCTTTTAAATAGTTGTGTTATAATATTTGAACTATTTTGCGATGTTTTTTTAGTAATCAAAGTAGGAAGGTTGCAAAGTTGGCGCAACACGATGAGCCATAGTTTTAGGATGTCATGCAATTATCTGCGCTGCATGATTTATGTAGGACATGATATGGTTATATTAACCATGAGTTATTGTCTACTTTTGTGGGAGAGATGACACACAAAGACGTCATTTTATCTTTCAATAAGTGAGATGTTTATCACACTTGATGATGTATCATGCCTCCTACATCTTTATATCATAGAAAAATTATTAAACTACTCCGGAACCAGTAGACCTGAGACACTAGACATGATTGTGACTTATTTGGAAGTTCACACGGAAAAAGTCCAACAGAAGATAAATTACACCAGAGGATGTGATGTTAGGCTTTCACTTCTGGTGGATGTATATGAACACCACATGACTATAGGTGTGAATGCTGATGCGATGATGCAGGGGCTGCATACCACAAAGTATGTGTATTGAGGTCATACCTATTGGTTTTGGTCGGCATGTCCATATTAGTGAACAAAAGTGCAACCTATATCTACGTTATCTACCTTAGATATTTCATTGATTTGGAGATGATTCATGAATACAATTGGGGAGGATTCTTGTTTGGTGTACCTCTATTCCAAACTAGCTGAGGGTAGTATATGGAAGTAGTATATGGAAGACTCGACAGTTGATAGAAAATAAATGTTTATTTTAAATAACTTTTTTGCACCCTTACTGATATTAATTTCACATTACTTCTATTATACCTTTACTAATATATGCTTCATATGAATCATTTTCAAGCATGGAACCACCACTATTTTTCATGTCTCACGGGCTAGACATATGTGAAAGACTACCCATAGACCTTGCCACATGCGTGCTCAATCATTCCGATCAGAGGGAATTAAACGACTAAGCCGTTTTGATTTGCTTTTGACTGCACCATGTCAGATGATATTTGCTGGATGACGCGTGTCGATCACCATGAGACACGACATTTGGAGGTGATAATCTTATACTCTGGATAGGCGGTATGAGTGTCTCGACTTATGTACCCCATCTACCTGAGCGAGCTTTACAATAGTTTGGATATATCCGGTGTATACCTAAAGAGAGATCCCACTGTTATTGATCCTGCCACTATTTTTCACAAGAAAGTTGACGAGATTTTACAACGTAATATAATCATTTGGTCCTAAAAAATGTATATTGTGTGCCAACTCCTTGTTCATGTTGTACGGTGTATGACTATGTCTAATAATTTTATGGAGTGTCACATCTGTACGTGAGATCACCAGATGCGGAAGGAGATCCCCGAAATTAGCTCCTTAATGTTGGAATAAGACAAATGCATAATAAAATATATTTTATATTTATATTTATTTATTATGAATTTATCATACAAGTGTCGTTCAAAACTGTTTGATTTCTGTGTTCTTTCCTTACTTCTCTTCCTTTCCTTCCGCCGCTTGCAGCGACGCGATTTTCACGATTTCCTTCGCACCGCTCTCATCTCTATCTGTATGTTCATGCGTTGCCTCTAATTTTGAATTGCCTCTTATTCATTCAATTTCACATTCTACAACGTATTTTTTAGTTTTCTATTATATTTAACAACTGTTTCAAACTCTATGAATACACGATTGGCATTGATAATTTGAAAAAAAAATAAGCAATCACGGTCGCAGATGTGGTGGTGATTGCGGTTGTTGCCACTTGCATTAAGACTGTTAGGCTATGTTTGGATCGATGAAATATGATGGAATGGAATTGAATAAGTTTATGTTCCATTGTTTGGATTGATAAAAAGAGGATGGAGTGGAGTGGAACGTGATGGAATGCATTCCATTCTATCACTTAACACCATTTTCTAACCCTCCGGTTTGGGCGGAATGAGAACATGGTTTTGTTCCGTATTAAAATATCCAAAAAATGGAATGTAATCTGTAGTCTACTCTGTTCCATTCCGTTCCATTCCTTTCCATTTTGCTCTGTTCGTTTTAAAATATTCAAACATAGCCTTAGGGTGTGAAGTAACTCTATGTTTCCACAAATTGTATAAAGCGGCACCACTATATTATTTATCCACTATAGCATACTTTCAGCTTACCTTTTAGTCTATTATTACGGGTTGAGAGTTGGTTGAAATACACATTTGAGAGAATGTAAAATGTAAGAATTTTCATTAGATTTTATGAAAATTGAGATTCGTAGTTTTGATCTCCTAAGTTTCGTTGAGAAGATTTGAATGAACATGGACGAAATCTAATGACGTGGTTACGATGCGTCTGTAGACGTGATTAGATTAGAGTGTAATTGTGGTGCGATGTCGTTGCAGAGGCTACCACATTACCAATATTGTATGCTCAAGGGACCACATTTTTAAAGATAGATAGATAGATAAGTTAGCACTTATGTGATTGCTATGGTAATGATCATAGTTTTATTTTCTGCTTGACATTTTGACTTGTGCAGCTCAAGGATTTTTACATGTGTAAGATCTGAATATAGGATTAAGGAGTGTCTTAGCTTCACGGAGTCATCACTTATTCTGCTTCCGTGACTCTTTTATTGGGATTTCTTTTTACTCCTTAGAACCTAAGAGTAGAAAGTAAAACTTATCCATAACTGTAATGGGTGCAACCTTCTGATTATGGCAGAGGATGATAACCTAGTTTTGCTGGCTTAGGGAGCCTGTCAAGCCACGAAACAAATAAGGCGTGGATTAGGTTCTTCAACTCATTTCTGAAAAATGGGCTAACCTACCTCGGCCGGTGGGATAGTTTGTTTTTATTTGCCACCTATATGAGATTCTATATTTTATTTCAATCTAATGAGTCAATTACTTACCTATATAAAAAACCTTGAGCTGTTAAAAAGCTAAATCCTCAAGTATTGTGTAAGCAGGTGGTTAATGGCATCTTCAGCAGCCTTGCGGCTAAACAATCTTCGAAGACACCTGGATTTGGATGACACTGCCAACAAGGTACGTAATATGAATTTCTCATATTGTCATACATAAGCATTTGTTGCAAATCTTTTTATGAATTTACAAATTATGCTGTTCCGTTTCTAAAACTCTTACATTCATTCATGTCTCAATGTAGTGAAAATTTGAAACATAGTTTATAAGCAATGTGTAACACAGGTTTGATATGCAGGCTGCAGGAGTCAATCCTGTTGGAGCATCGCTCAACGTGAAGGTAGCTCCAGAGGTTTCTGAAGCATTATCACTAGGGCGTGCAGTTGTTGCTCTGGAATCTACCATTATTTCGCATGGTTCTCTATATCTTTTAATATATTTTTTGTATTTTCCTTTTCATGTCCAACGCCTACATCTTAATTTTTGGTCTATGCTCTTGTTTTTAGGGATGCCATATCCCCAAAATTTGGAAACTGCAAAAGCGGTTGAAGCTATTGTGAGAGAGAATGGTGCGGTTCCTGCAACTATGGCAATTTTAGACGGCGTGCCTTGCATAGGTATTTATCATCATCTTTTATCATTCATTTTAAGCACAAGCCATTTGATCTAATAAGAATGATGCAGTGATTTCACTTAACTACTTGTCAATTTCCTCCGCATGTTTTTCTTATGGATATAGCACATGATATCAATACTCATTTCTATTATTGCTCTTTTATTCCTACATATTGGTGTTGGATTTGAAATGGGTGCTTGCTTGCAACTGTGCTTCAAAGTGAGTGAAAAAAAAGTTCTAGAAACATTCATCTCATGTGTCCACAAACTCTAAAAGAAACTTAAATTTCATCCTATTTTGACTTTGCTGCTGCAATGATGGCGAATGTTTATAGATTCTTTTTGTTTGAATTTGACAAATTTTCTGCCATTTGCTTGTTTTATTTGAGTAGGTCTAAGTGGGGAAGAACTTGAAAGGTTAGCTATTTTGGGAACCAAAGCACAGAAAACAGCTCGAAGGGATATTGCATATGTTGTGAGTGCTTTTTCGTATCACCATAGACTATATTTATGCATATGTCGATATGAATGTTCTTAGCAATAACAATCTGTTTCCCTTCTAGCCAAAGAAGTGGAAAGATGTAGTTATTCATAGTACACAATTAGAAAGAATGGACTTTGATGCTGTCTCACTAAAGACTTATGTATATACTACAGTATGTTAAGAAAAGCGACTAAAGATATTCAGAATACATTTTCATGGTAATAGGCCCATAGTTATTACCAAAATAAAGCTCATCAAATAGGATATAGTTAAAAGAATAATGGAATAAATCAAAAGTTCATTCTTACATCAGATAAGTAGTTTTTTTCGCTTACACCTGCTCTCTCATGCCTTCAATAATGCAAGCGTTACTGTTGATAATGATGGAATTCTTAGTAATCCTCTTCCTTAGTTTTATCATTTGCAGCTGTTGTTTCACTAATAAAATGGACAAAACAAATACTGTAGAATCTTATAAACTATCTGAGTTTTTAAATTTAGATACTTTTCATGAGCTAAATTTTACATGACAGGTTGTCAAATTTGTTAGTCTCTATAAGTTTTTTCAGTTTTTTTTTTAAGTGATCTATATTAAATAATCAAAGTAACCTTCAGAAGTGAAGTTTCCATGTTAATGCAATATTGACAGAAAAAATTGATATCTTTTCCTCAACTATAACCATTGTTCACCTTCTTGGTTGTTCACTGTTTCACATTGATTTTACATGCTGATAGTAATTGATCTGCTTTTTTAGGTGGCTAGAGGTGGAAATGGTGCTACTACTGTTTCCGGCACAATGTTCTTGGCTTCTATGGTAATTTTCTCATATATTGTGTCCATAGTTTCTTAATTTGATCTGTTTCATGATCATTCCCTTATATTATATCAATTTGGTTTCACAGTCTGCACTTCTTAAAATTTTCTGCAGGTTGGTATTCATATCTTTGTGACTGGTGGAATGGGGGGAGTGCACAGGCAAGGGGAAAATAGTAAGTTAACCTCCTATATCTTAACAATAGAAACAATCGGTTATCACAATGAATGCTGACAAATCTAGTAAGATACAACATGTTATGGTCTAAATTTTCGAACCAAATGTATCCGCCTTTGCGTATTTTATTTTTTGTTTTTGCCTCGTAGAGACAACAATTTGTAAGATAAACAAGAAAAGGGATATACGGGATGTAACCCTCTTGAAACTTACGATCTGAAAATGTTTTCTGTTTTTGTTTTTTAATGGGGTTTACAGAAATAAGACTTGTATTTTTATCAAACATATCATTTTCATTTTTCTTTGGGCAGCTATGGACATATCTTCAGATCTCACCCATCTTGGAAGAACACCAATAGCAGTTATATGTGCTGGTGTAAAGTCAATATTGGATATCCCTAGGACTCTTGAATATCTGGTATGAAATTACTTTTGTGATAAAATTACTGAAATAATTCTGCATGTTTTATAGATTAAGCTTATAATCACTGTTTTTATCTTGAATAGGAAACACAAGGAGTTTGTGTTGCTGCTTACAAGACCAATGAGTTTCCTGCCTTTTTCACAGCATCAAGTGGCTGCATGGTACGATAAATTTTGGCTTACCTGATACTTTATTAAGCTTGCTGTAAACTTTAAGTATAATCAAACATTGTTTGATCATGGCATTAATTTCCAGGTTCCATGCCGGGTAGATACCCCTGAAGAATGTGCTTCCTTAATAGGCAAGGGAAACATTGTTACTCATTTTCATTTTCAATGTAAATTTATGTTACCTATGTGATGATTTCATCTAATTTTTATTCTTCTGGCAGAAGCAAACATCAACCTCAAGCTTGGATCTGGAATTTTGATAGGAGTTCCTATTCCTCCAGAGCACTCAACATCTGGACATATAATTGAATCTGCCATAAAAAAAGCCATTCAAGAAACAAAGTTTGCTCTCTCGCTTTCTTTCTATTTTCTTTTAGCACTTGGTGTTTTGTACATTAAAGTTGCTTATGGACTTGTTCATGCTAATGCTTTCATGATGATTGATATATTTAGCATTAATTTCACTAAAATTAAAGTTCAGCCATTTACAGGGAAAATAATATATTAGGAAACGCCATAACTCCTTTCTTGCTCGATAGAGTAAACACACTCACTGGAGGTGTCTCACTTGCTTCAAGTATCCTCTTTTGAAGTTTTTCAACAATACATTATCATAACATCATAAGCTAACAGTGTATATTTTAAATCATATTTTAATTTAATATGAAACTATTATTTGATAATATGATTTCAGACCTTGTCCAAATTGAATATTTTCCCTAGTGTTGAAAGATATCTTAACCATATTTAGACATTGCTCTTGTCAAGAATAATGCCCAACTTGGGGCTAAAGTTGCCGTCGCCCTTGCTCAGCTAAGGAAAAACAGTCAAAGGTGAGTTTTTACTTTCTTGATTTGTGTTAACCAGTTAAGCAAGTATAGTTTGTGAATGAAACTGATCCTTACCAATGTAAAATATGAATGTTTTTGTCCTGTTAAGCCATCTTAGTTGGTAGTTGTGCAGAGACATCAGATGTAGGGACGCAGGTTTGAACCTGCGACATCCCACTTGTTCACCTTTAAAGGGTGAATTCCAGCTACTAGGCTATTTGAAAAAAAAAAAATGTTTCTTTACACGATCCTGAAAATTCCAAAGGGTTCCTTACCAATGTAAAATATGAGTGTCCCTTTGCTGATAATTCAACTCACTCATATTTTACTGGAATTCATATTTGCAGGAAACAAGAGACAGAATAGCACAATAGAAGATATGTTGAAGAAAATAATTGTTAGTTTGCATGGCTGGGATTAAGAAGTTTTAGACATAAATTTATTTGACAGAAGTGTTAATCAGTATCTCTTTCTCTTACACCATGTTTGGCTTTGGAAAGAAACATGGAGGAATAAAGAGTGAAAAATAAGGAGGGTTTAAATTGTTTGGCAGGACTCAGGAGATAATGGAAATAAAATTTTAAAAATTATCTCCTTTTATTTAATTGTATAGAAAGTGAGAGGGAAAGTTCATATTGTAAAATGACATAAATATTACTCTTATTCCAAAATAACAACCTACATGCAAAAAAATAAAAACTTTTCCCAAAATCATAAATCCATTTTAAATTTTAATACAATATTAATTATATATCTCTTTTTTAATTTCCATCTTTTTCTTTTAACTCATAATTTCCATCTAATTCATACTACTTGCAGCACTTTTAATTCAATATCTTTCATTATTGTACTTATGGTAAAAGTAAACACACTAATAAATAATTGAATGTTACTTAATTAAGTAGTAAAAGTAATATTTTCTCTCTTTAATTCATATAATTGTCGTAATTTGCATAAATTAATCATTTTTTAAATAACTTATTAATTTATTACTTTTTCTGCTTCAAAATGATTGATGTCTTAGAGAGAAAAATGTTTTAAAATGAACGGTATTAATTATTACTGTACGCTACTTTCATACATTAATAAAGTTAATGTAATAAAAATGCAATGTTTTATGTCATTATATGTAGCTGTAGAATTATTATTTTTTCAATAATATATTTTTATTTTTTAATATTTCAACTCAGTTAACTATTTTATCAAATACAGTTAATAAGAATATTTTATTAAATGAAATAAAATTTATTATTATAATTATCACAATTAATTATTATTTTAAGAAAATGTGAAAAACTTATTATGAATAAGGTATATGATAAGAAAAAAAATGAAGTAATGTTAAAGGATCCAACCCTGAACAAATAAAGCTTATACCAAGAACAAGTTGTTCCTAAAATTAAATATGTATTTTTTAAAAAGTATAATTTTTAAGGCAACATTTGACATTTAAGTTTTAAAGAACACTAATATACCATATTCTATGACTGAGGAGTGAGGAGTAGGACACGATATATATCCACCAGGACTAGATAACGCTGGGTGAGAATAGAAATACACTTTAGGGACTTTAAAAATATTTTACATATCCGTGAATTGTCGCATGACTCGCTCAGGTAAATGTGGACACATCACTTGTAATCCACAAGTTAGTCAGTCGGAGTAGAAGGTTATCACTTTCAAGTAGAGGTGTTCGCGGTGCGGTTTGAGCGGTTTCGACATAAAAAATCATCCGAACCGCAAGAGGAAAAAGTGTGCGGTTCGGTTGACTTTTAGAAATCAAACCAAATCAATGCGGTTTGGATTGGTTCGGTTTTTTTTACAAAAATTTATTGAGCCATACATATACATATAGATGACAGTATAACTTTGTATTTAGTCATTTATGCATTATTAAATAACAACAAAATTCATCATATTTGGATAACAACTTTCCATTTAATATACAAAAATAATATCAGATAAAAGTGGATTAAAAAACATAAAATAGTAACATAAAATAATATCAAAAATATTATAATGAAATAGAAAAAAAGAGGAGATGAAATATTAGAGGAGATGAAAAAGAAAAAGCAGAAGAGATGTGATTAGATAAGAAGAGGAACATTAAAAACGTAATTGGAAGAGAGAATAGTAGAATAAAAATAATAAGATGAAAAAAAAAGGCTTAAATAATGCTTTCGTCCCTGTAAGTTAGGGTGTTTTGGATTTTGGTCCCTGTATCTTTTTTTTTTTTTGGTCCAAGTCCCCATGCCACTGTTTGACAATGTTAAAATGTAATTAAAATTTTGCTCCCAACAAGGTTTGAACCTATGCCCCTCACCTTCACACATTAATCTTCAACCATTAGGCCATGCATTCATTTCTGTTATTAAAATGCAACAACATGTATATTATATAATGCTTCAGTATTTAATAAATAATTGAAATATTTGAATGATTAATGCTTCAATATTTAATAAATAATTAAAAATAGTTAAAGGGTTAATAAAAACAAATATATATTTATTTAATACTAATATCAAATAAATATGAAATACTTAAATATTTAATAAACAAATTGTTTAATAAACTAAATGTTTAATAAACTAAATATTTAATAAACTAATTGTTTGATAAACTAAATATTTAAAATATTAAATATTTGAAATATATTTATCTTTTAACTATGTGGTATAAGTATTAATGTCTGAAATATTAAATATTTTAATACATATTTTATTTAATAATTAAAATGTTATTATATAATATATTTAATGCATTCGCTATTATTATTTAACTATATTAATTTATTTTTACAAATTAATTATTTTGCGTTAATTATTATTTAATTATATTAATTTAGCGTTATTATACTAAATTATTATTTAAATCTATTAATTTATTGTTACAAATTAATTATTTATCGTTAATTATTATTTATCAATTATTAATTATCAATTATTATTTAACTATATTAATTTATTGTTACAAATTAAATATATTCAAATAATTAATAAATTATTTAGCGTTAATATTTATCAACTAATAAAATATTATTTAGCATTAAAAAATAGCTTACATTAATTTATTAAATATTTCAACTATTAATATTTTCATCTCATTGCTTAATCTATCTAAAACCAATGTGAGTTATTTCATGAGTGCTTAATCTAGTTGAAAAATTTAATAGTTAAAATATTAATAGTTTATATATTACTGAATATATTATTGTTTATTATTACTTTTTAATAACAATAAAAATTAATAACAAAACTCAAAACAAAATATAATCTATTTAATAAATAAATTTCTACCATATGTAATATTTAGAAATGCATTGCAATTACTATACAAACAATACAAGTGGCCTAGTGGATGGGGAATGTTTTGTTAATATAAAGGGCATAGGTTCAACACTTGGTGGAGCCAAAATTTTAAGCATTTCATTTTTAACATTTAAGACCCAAAAGAAAGGAAAAAACAAAAAAGTGCCTACGTGGAAATTCCTGATTTTAAAAAAAATGAAAAATAAAAAAAAAGGTTGCCACATCAGCAACGTTTGCCACGTCATAGTTTTTTTAACAGAACTTTGACGTCAGGGACCAAAACAAACAAGAAATGAACATATAGGGACTTGGAATGAAAAAAAAAAGATTCAGGGACTAAAACCAAAAACACGCTAACTTACAGGGACGAAATCATTATTTAAGCCAAAAAAAAAAATAACTTAAGAGATGAAAGACTAGAAAAGAATATGTGATATGTATTTGAAAAAGAAATGAGAAGAAGATGCAATACCGCTAGGAGAGGTTTGAGAAGACTTAAACTGAAAATTTAAGTGTGAGGAAGAAAAAACCATTCGTAATCGTAAGGCTAAGACATAATAGATTTGAGTTTGGGTTGGATATAAGTTAATTGAAGTTTGGGGGGTTGTAACATAATGCGGTTTGGTTCGGCTTGGTTCGGTTTGTAAAATACAAACCGTAAATCGGACCGAACCGCGTGGTTTGTTAAAAAATGACCCAAACACATTCGAACCAAATGCGGTTTTTTGCGGTTTCAATTTGGTTTGGTTCAGTTTTGCGGTTTTATATTGGGCCGGTTTGATTTTGACCACCCCTACTTTCAAGGGGCGTGTCTGAAGGTGATCGATATATGGCATGAAGCAGATATCATCTACAGCGATGCGGTCAAGATAAACTTGAAACGACTCGATAGCCCCATTCTCCCTGAATGGGATGATGGACCAATCACATGGCAAATTCTTAGAGACGAGGAAAGTGTTGGTGGATCCATGCCTGTAAAACGGTTCACATAAAATATTAATAGCAAAGTAGCACAAATATTATCAAATATTGGTAAAAGTAAATGTGCAAAAATATTACCGTAAATATAAAGTTGTTTTCTATCAACTATCTAGTTTTTCATATACACGCTTCGCCTAACTTGGAGTAGAGTTAAACCATAAAAAAGGCACCCCAATTATACTCACAGATCTTTTCCAAGTCAATGAAGTATTTGAGATAGTTGACATCGATATAGGTTGCATTTTTATCCACAAATATGGATGTGTCAACCCAAAACATGAGGTATGCTCTCAATGTACATCCTCTATGATAAACAATTAGTGCATCATCACCATCATCCTCCATTGCTGCATTCATGTGGTCTCTATACAATGTCTCCAGGAACGAAAATACAACATAACATCATCTAGTCTCATTTATCTCCTTTTGGGAATCACCTAGGTCAGCTCCCAAATAAGTCATCATTATTTCCAGTGCCTCTGGTCTACTGCATTCAAAGTAGTGTAATAATCTTCTCTTGACTAGTAGATGTAGGAGGGATGACACATCATCAAGTGTGATGGACATTTCACCAATCGGAAGATAGAATGACGATGTCTCTTAGTGTCATATCTCTCACAAAAGTAGACAACTGACCATGGTTAATATAACCATACTCAGTCCTTCATAAATCCCACAGCCCAGATGCATGCGTGACATCCTAAAACAATGGTTCATCAGGTTGCGGGAGCTTTGCAATATTCCTACCATGATTGATACATTTCAATGTATCACACTACTGTAAAAAAGCATCATTGTTAGAAAGTTAAAATCTTATAGTACAAATGTTTAAAAGAATAGTTAAAGATTTATGTTACCTTTTCATCTCACACGTGCCCAACAACATGATATGGATATAAAGGAAGAAGAGACAGGTCTGAGGGACCTCCTGAAAAAACATTATGAATGGCATAGGAGGTTCAATAACATGAATTTATGGGGCTTTTGGAGCATCCTGTATAACAATAGGGGACTCGTGTCTTTAGGAGAACGATGTTGGAGACACATGAATTTTGAAATACCATGCTCTTACATCAAATGAAGGGGCACAAACAATTGGACGAGAGGGTCTATCTTTTTCCCTCTAACCGAAAACATGTTAGGTCACTCTACCATGCCTCAATTTATCTTGATTGTCAGAAATTTTATCTATAATTACACCAGAAAAATCATATCATATTCAAAGAAAGCAAACCCAAAGGACAAAATAGGAAAAATCAAACGATGTAGAACATGACAATTTTAATTTTTTTCTCCATATTCATGGTTCGAATTCCAATCTCCTGAAATGAAGAAGGAAGTGGTAAAGTATGGTGCGTAGAAATTCCGGAGATTGAAATTTAGATTATTACAACGTTATTTTGGTCTGTCTCTGAGATACGGGCCTGGTGTGATGACAATGAGGTGAGGGCGAGTCTTAATTCCAATCTCTGATTTTTTTTTCTAGTATTCACACATATGTGAATTTCTCATTGCACCCATATACCGTCTCACAGACCTGCGCTGAAAACCCCAAAATACCCATTTAATTCAAATATGCATATGCGAATTCACTTTTTTTCAAAAAAAAGGGTGACTTCGCATATGCGAAGTCACTTTTTTTTTAAAATAGGTGAATTCAGATACGCATATCCGAAATAGTTTGGGTTATTTCACAAAACGCAAACAGTCACCCCCATTATTTACAAACGAGAAATTTTCTTTTCAAACACCAAAATTTCACTTCAATCCCATTTTTATCAAGTTTCATTCAAGCAATCATACTCTATAAGTTCCATTCAAGCACTCCTACAATCTCAAAGCCCATTTCAAGTTCTACGCAAAGCTCCAAATATTTTGTGAGTTTCATATACTTTCTATCTCTAGCTCATAGTTGTTTAGGAGATGTTTAGGGTTGTTAGAATTTAGATTATTGTGTAGGTTGATGTTGGTGATGTTCAATGTTAGTGTTTAGATCAAAAAAATTGAATTTTGGATGAGTTAAGGCAAGAAATGGAAGTTGAACAACAGTGGTTATGCGCATGTTATTTCAAAAGTGCATATCCAAAATCCCCATAAACCAGTTTCGGATATGCACTTGCGAAATGTCCTCTTAGTTGTTTTCTTTATTAATTTTCAAATATGTTTCACACTCTTACCAATGGCTTTGTTTTCAGGAAAATGGTTGATAACCAGGCACCGACCGATCAACTTAGACAGGGGAGGCCAACCAAGACAGCCTCAGCTCGGCGCGAGAGCGCCACACAACAAGCCGTGACTCGGGGATGGGGTCGAGTCCAAGTCCAAGTCCAAATGGATGAGGCACCTACAAGATCCTCATTTGCATTAGTGAGTCGGCTGGATCGGGCATCTTCCTCTCGTGAGGTTAGTTGAGAGGAGGAGGAGGAGGAAGATGTACATGAGGAGGAAGTACCCGAGGTTCACCCTAAGCACGATGATGATGCTCAAGACGAACAGGATGACAGCTACCCGGGAGGGCCTTCAGACACGTCCTTCTTGATATACTATCATGACCATGTCGCTCGACATATTTGGGATGACGAGGTTGTTTTTCAATTTAAACGGTTGATAAGTGTGTTTTTGTAGTTATTTTGGTTTATAGTTTTAGTGCACTTATCTACTATTTTTCCTCAACTTGTACGCGTTTTAGTATATATTACATAAATACGTATACTTTTGTATTTAATTGAATTTTAGTGTATTTGTGTACCATTTGATAGTTTTTTATTCATTTTGTAGGCATTGAGGCATATTTGGAGCATGAGCAATAAAATGTCGAAAACACCGCTTCAAACGTGTGATTTTGAGCAACTCATCAACGAATAAGGCTCAAAATGAAAGAATAAAAAATCATCAATTTGGTTGATATTTTGTCATTTTTAGAAATATCATTGAATAAACTTTCCAACGCTTCAAACCAGACGCAAACCGGAGTTACGGTTCTCAAGTTATGGCCGAAACAGTGCAGAATTTTCTGCTGTTTCTACTGGTGTAGTTCGCCCGGCTAATCCAGGCTCTCCCGACAAATCTGGCAGGACAGAAATACGTCAAAAGGGGAAAAAATCACATTTTTAGGTAATGGGTTTGGTATTTTTGAGTCCCAACTCCATGAACATAATTTTTTTGGTAGATTGAGGCTTAGAAACAACTTCGGAGCTTGCATACAGATGATCTGGGGTGGATTGATCATCGATCAGAGCTGAAAAATTGGGAGATTTTTGGTTCATTTCTATTCCTCTTTTTGTATTCTCTCTTAGTTGGGTTTTGTATATGTATTTACTTTGAACTCATGTATATTTGTCGCTCATGACATTATATAAAATCTGCTTTATAAATCTATGTTGATTGTTGTCTTAAATTTTTCCTATGTGCTTGGGATTTGGGTTGCTATAGACATATACTGATTGAATCCTTATCTAGGATGATTATCTGTTAGTTTTTGGATTCTAGAGATAGATTTAGAGCTGACATTCATTTGGGGTATCTGTGCTTAATGCCTCTGTGTTATTGTTGCACCCCATAATTTGTCCTCTTTATTTGAGCTATAAGTTATGGATGGCATTTATTTCGTCAGTCGAAAATTAAAGAAAAATAATAAAAAGTTCTCATGGTTTCAAGAAAATACGGTGCGAAATTCGATTTATACGGTGAACATATAAAAATTCGCAATTCTCATTTAGAAGGTGGTGGAAATTAATTCGGGCCGAAAGCTAATTCATAAAGGAAAGTGGTTCGAATTAATTGTTTTTGAAACTTCGGGTTCGCCACTCTACAGTCTTTCGAATATTCAAAAATTCATATCTCGTGGTCGGTTTACTGTTTTGAAGCGAGACCTACGCCAAAAGTTTCGTCTCGAGGTCTACTCCATTTTATTTCCTGGGTTCGACAATGTAGGCTGTGAAGAAGGTTCTCGAATTTGCAAATTACCTAAGTTTTTATAGTGAAAAACAGTGTCGAACCGCTGGTTTTTGGACGCTAAAAAATTCATATCTCACAATCCGTTCGCCTGATTTGGCTCATTTTCTAACACAAGCTTTGTCTCATTAGTCCCGATATTTCATATGTCTGGGCTGTCGGCCATTTCTTCACCGAAAAGTCTAGAAAATTGCAAATGCGTCATGGTTTTTCAGTTAAAAATACAGTGTCGGGCATGTCGTGGCAAGATTCAAAAATTCATAACTTCTTCGATTTTTATCGTATGAAGTCCATTCCGGCGGAATTCTCTCCGAAAGTGCAACCTACGTGGACATGACGTACCTCCTGTACTTTATTGATTTGTCTACGGTTCATAAGTGGAACTAGGAGGCCGCCATTATGGTATACCTCTACCAGAAGCTAAATGAAGCATGCAACTGGAGGTCCAGATAGTTGACTAGCTCTTGCACACTCCTTACGGTACACTTTTTTTAATTATATCACATTTAATCTGTTATTTGTTAACGTGTACTAACATATTATCATATTTGTGTTTCAGAGCTGGATCGTCTCTTACTTACACCGCTTTCATGGCTACAATCATGATCCCTTGTACACTGACGCCATGCCTAAGGCTGCTCGATACATCCTCCAAAGGGGGAATCAGAAAGTGATGCCATATCGGGTATACCTCGACCGCACTGCTCACAATGACATCAACTGGACGCCCTTCAGTGATTACAGTAATGTGTGACATTCGACCGCATTGCATTATATCCCAGATGGTTGGAATGTGGGACTAACACCATGGTCAGATATCTGCCAGAGCGGTGCATGCAACAGTTTGGACGTGTGCAGATGATACTGAAATCGCCATTTGAGGTTGCTCCCGACACCGTCGTCGAGAGCTCACTGCTATCTTTGAGGATTGGGTGCATCATTTAGTCCCAAAGGAGTATCGGCGCATGCAGACCACATAGAGCTGACACCGTGTAGATGGGTACGTGACATGGTTTTTCCAGGTGTCACATCATATCATGACACCCGATGCTCCTGGGCGTCCACCTAGGCCAGCGCATGAGGAGCTCTTGGAGAACTAGCAGGCCGAGGATGACCATGCCACTGATCTCCTGCCAATTTTCCAGCGAATACAGTTGATTGGACAGGAGGCGTTGGAGAGAGGGATCATGCAGAAGGGCAGTCTAGAGGCAGTTGCCATCATGGAGAGGGTTGTCAGTGAGACGTCTACTGCTGCGGCGTATAGGAGGCAGAGGAGGGCGCAGGGAGTCAGGATTAGGCATACTCAGTAGTAGTAGCATATGTTTTATTTATGACTTTCTTTTTTGGTGTTGTAATATTTCTACATTTTGTACTTATCCGAACAACTATTTTAATATTTTATTTTAGTCTACGTTTTTTTTATTCGCATTACATTTTATCGGTTCAAGGTATTATGTTGCTCCGATTATAACTATGTAAATTTTTATTTTTATTTTTCAAAAAATAGACTTAGAGCACATTTCGCATGTGCATATCCGAAACTGGTTTAGGGTGCTTTCGGATATGCTTAATCACACTTTTGGTCCTCGTGTTTTGACCAACTCACGAAATTGGTCCTTCCATTTTAGAACAGAACAAAGCAGTCTCTAAACTATGTTGTTGATTGTAATATTGGTCTTATTCCCCATTCCCCTCCAAAAATGCTGATGTGTCAAATTTTAGGTGATGTGGCAAATTAACCCCTCCACAAGTACGTGACATGTCATTAAAATCAGAATATGATATTAAATAAACACAAAGATCAAAATTCAGAAATTAAAACAAATAAAGTTAAAAAACAATTGATATTTATTTAAAAATAATAATTGATATTTAATTGAAAATAATTCATAATCCCTAATACTAGAATGCATAGCCACCAGCCAACCACCTTAACCAAAAGCTGAATCTTCATCTTCTCCAACCACCTGCAACCTTTAGAAGTTCAGAATCACCCTAAACCTAACCTAAACACTTCCAAACCTCCACCAACACATAGATTCGACCCCTCTTATTACTAATACAACCCTTAAACAAAAAAAGTGAAAATAAAAATTGATATTTAATTGAAATAATTTTAGAATCCGTAATTCCCAATCCATCTCTTCTTCGTCATTTTCGCTATATGTCTTCTCATCTCTGCCTCCTTGTTCTTTCACGTATCATCGTTATTCACCCTTACTTGTATCTCATCACTATGACATAAAAATCAGATTTATCTGGTTGGCATCATAAACAACTTCTTTCTCCAAATTAGGATTCCATCTTGATCTTGTGAGGCAGAAAATTTGTTGGCTTTCATCACTTATCATAGTAACATCAACAAACTCTGTTGAAGTGCACACTTGAGACATATTTGTTTTGTTCTCCTCTGTAATAGAACTTGGGTCAGATGGTTTTTGCGGGAAAAATGATAAACTAAACTCAATTGCACGCAACCATTCTCAAAACAATTTTTGTTGGTTCAATCTTTCTTTGTTCCCTTTTCAACACCTTCTTTTTTTTCGTTGAACCTATCATCCCTGAAGCACTTATTTTGTTAAAATCACACAGAAAGTAGTAACAATAAAACAAATCAAATTAATATGAATAAGGAATAAATCATATTCATGTAGTCTAAATAAATCAATGTGAATAACAAAGAAATCGGTCTTAACCAAACATAGAAGAATGAAGAAGACACAAGAGAAATCAATGAAGAAATGAGAGAAAGAAGGAGATCACAAAAATGAGGAAGAAGAGATGGATTGGAAATTAGGAATTCTGAAATTATTTAAATTAAATATCAATTTTTATTTTCACTTTTTTTTTAATTTCTGAAATATCAATTTAATGACATCTAAATGTCATTTTTAAGATTCATTTGCCAACTCACTTAAAATTTTGACACATCTAGGGGAAAATAGACTTTAGGACTAAAATTGCAACAAAGTGAACTAAGCATTATCCCAAGTGTTAAAGCAATGTAATTTGAAAAATGCCAATCCCAAGCATAAACCTATCTCTTCCTCTTCCTTCTCATCTCAATCTCAAAAACCCAAACTCATCATCATCATCATCATCACATAAACAACAAAACTTCAACAATCTCACCCCCACACAACTCCACAAAGCCATTTCAACCCTAAACCTATCTCCAACAGAACCCTCCCATAACAACCTCATCACCTCCTCTCTCCTCCTCAAAGCATGCATCCGAACCAACAACTCCCACCTCGGCAAACTCCTCCACCACAAACTCACCCACTCCCACCTCCCCCTCGACTCCGTCCTCCTCAACTCCCTCATCAGCCTCTACTCAAAATCCGGCGACACCCAAACCGCACTCTCCATTTTCCAAACCATGGATTCAACCCAAAGAGACATCGTTTCATACAGTTCAATGATTTCTTGCTACGCAAACAACGGAAACTCGTTAAAAGCAGTTAATATGTTTGTTGAATTGCTTCACCAAGATGGGTTTTTTCCTAATGAGTATTGCTTTACCGCTGCAATTCGCGCCTGTGGGTGTTCGAATTCGAGGTTTTTTGAAACTGGGTTGAGTTTGTTTGGGTTTGTGTTGAAGACGGGGTACTTTGATTCTCATGTTTGTGTTGGTTGTGAGTTGATTGATATGTTTGTGAAAGGTGGGGGTGGTGATTTGGAGTCTGCGCGGAAGGTGTTTGAGGGAATGCGCGAGAGGAATGTTGTTACTTGGACTTTGATGATTACTAGGTTAGCGCAATTTGGTTATCATAATGATGCTATTGAGTTGTTTTTGGATATGTTGGTGAATAGTGATTATTTGCCGGATAGGTTTACTTTAACCGGTTTGATATCGGTGTGTGCTGAGATTGAGTTTTTGAGGTTTGGGAGGGAGTTGCATTCTTGGGTTATTAGGTCTGGATTGAGTTCGGATTTGTGTGTTGGGTGTAGTTTGGTTGATATGTATGCGAAATGTGGGTTGATACGAGATTCTAGGAGAGTGTTTGATAGGATGGCGGATCATAATGTGATGTCGTGGACTGCGGTCATTAATGGATATGTTCGAGGTGGGGGAGGACAAGAATGGGAAGCTCTGAGATTGTTTAGTGATATGATGCTCCAGGGTTGTGTTGAGCCAAATTGCTTCACGTTTTCGGGTGTTCTCAAGGCTTGTGCTAGTCTTTCTGATTTTGGGTTTGGTGAACAGATTCACGGACAAACGATTAAATTAGGCCTTTGTGAGATTAATTGTGTAGGGAATGGTCTTGTTAGTGTGTATGCAAGATCTGGGAGAATGGAATGTGCTCGAAAGTGTTTTGATGTTTTGTTTGAGAAGAATTTGGTTTTGTATAGTGGGGTTGTTGATGATGCAAGTATGAAAGATACGAATTTGAATTCTGAACAAGATTTGGACCGTGGAATTGATTACTCGGGTAGTGGAGCTAGTTCGTTTACATATGCTAGCCTATTGAGTGCTGCTGCTTGTATTGGTACAATTGGTAAGGGTGAACAAATTCATGCCATGGTGGTGAAGATGGGATTTGGGACTGACCTAAGTGTTAATAATGCTTTGATCTCTATGTATTCTAAGTGTGGAAACAAAGAAGCTGCTTTACAGGTCTTTAATGACATGGAGGATCGCAATGTCATAACATGGACCTCTATCATAAATGGTTTTGCAAAGCATGGTTTTGCTATAAAAGCACTAGAATTGTTCTATGATATGCTTCAAACAGGTGTGAGGCCTAATGATGTGACATACATTGCAGTTTTATCAGCTTGTAGTCACGTCGGTTTGATTGATGAGGCATGGAAACACTTCACTTCCATGCGCAATGACCATGGAATTGTTCCAAGGATGGAGCATTATGCATGTATGGTTGATTTGTTTGGTCGATCTGGATTGCTTTCAGAGGCCATTGAATTTATTAACTCAATGCCTTTTGATGCCGATGCATTGGTGTGGCGTACATTTCTTGGTTCTTGTCGGGTTCACGGGAACACCAAGCTTGGAGAACATGCCGCAAAAATGATTCTTGAACGGGAACCTCATGATCCGGCTACCTATATACTATTGTCAAACTTGTATGCCTCAGAAGGACGATGGGATGACGTAGCAGCCATAAGAAAAAACATGAAACAAAAACAGATAACAAAAGAAGCAGGTTCTAGTTGGATTGAAGTTGAGAACCAGGTGCACAAATTCCATGTAGGGGATACTCTACACCCTAAAGCTCAAGAAATATATGAAAAACTTGATGAATTGGCTTTAAAAATAAAGAGTGTAGGTTATGTTCCAAATACAGATTTTGTTCTTCATGATGTGGAGGATGAACAGAAGGAACAATACCTATTTCAACATAGTGAGAAACTTGCAGTTGCATTTGCACTTATTAGTACGCCGAATTCAAAACCTATAAGGGTATTTAAGAACCTTCGCGTTTGTGGCGACTGCCATTCAGCGATCAAATATATATCAACTGTCACTGGAAGAGAGATTGTAGTGAGAGATGCAAACAGGTTTCATCACATCAAAGATGGTAAATGCTCTTGCAATGATTATTGGTAATCCAATCCATATACATATCAACATGAGTTTAGACTTGGCCTGTAAATTTTGTAAATTTATTCACACTTGTTGCTTTGAGTGTACAAATGTTGTGAATGTTAAAGCTCAGCATTGAACTACTAGCTGATTGTTAATGACAGTAACTTAGAAGCATTTATTTTTCCATCTGTTTTCAGAATGTCGAGACCTTAACCTGATCATCTTAATTTGAAATATTTATTAAATTTGAAATATTTATTAAAACAGTCTGTTAATGAAATTCCACCACCACTGCAAAACATCAAAAGCCTGAAATTATACAAAAATGAATATGTTTATATATGAACTTCGTTCACAAAAATGGATTAAGCAATCCAGACTCAGCAGTGGCTTAGGGCCTCCTTTATACTTTTTCATTTGAGTTCCTCCATACATCATAAATTTGCATCTCTGCTAATTTGGTTTTGCTATGTACAACAAAAGTATTTCATAATGGGATGACATTATGGTAGTTTAAACTGTTTCAAACACAAATCGCCGCTCCAAGAGTTCTGTTAAAACACCCTTCATCTTCTCAACAGAAACAGGTTTCAACACAAGGCCATTCACACCAGCTCTCATACAGTTTTCTTTAGTCCACTTGTTGGTGTTTCCGGTGAGAACAACTATAAGTGGTCTATCTTGACGATTCGCGAACTTCTCTTGTATACGAACCGCTAATTCATTACCATCTAACCCTGTACAAACATCCATGAAGACCACTTTGTGTTCCTGTGAAACAACACGCAGGCATTCTTCGCTCGAGCCTACAGTTGTGACGTCGCATCCTAAATGCATAAGAAGCCCCTTTGTGGCTGACCTGCTCACCCTGCATTACAAGTTTCGCTGTGCGTTATGAGACAAGCAAACAAAAGAGTAAACACAACAAATGCTGTATATAGACTTATTTACTTTGGACTAGGAACAAGCAATATCATCATCATTCAGCAGTATTATCATGCTTTCAAAAATATTTTTGATACCCAAGTAGGGGCATAATGCTTGAAGTAAGAAATCAACCTAAGTTTACTTCACTATAAAATAACCAGAATACTTAAATAACAAACTTCTGAACTGAAAGTATGGAAATGAAGCTGTTACTTACCCATTATCATCCAAGACAAGAATTTTGAGACCGGCAATGTTTGTAGATCCATGATTAACCAGAGCTTTCGGTATGTAAGGTAGTTTAAACTCATTTGATCTGTCCGGAATTCCGAGTTTTACAATAAAACTGACTGTACATCCTTTGCCAATACCCTCGCTTTCGATCCAAATATGGCCTTCCATGAGATTCACAAACCTGCTCACAATTTAAAAATAAGGTACACAATCAATTGAAAATCATATATAAGGATTTTGCAGAGAGAAAATTCCAATTCTGTGATGATATAATTACCTTCTACAAATTGCAAGGCCAAGCCCATTTCCAATAGGATTTCTTGTCGCTAATTGGTTTTGCGCAAACTTGGTGAATAGCTTCGGGATATCTTGTGGATTGACTCCTGATCCTGAATCTTTTACCTATAATGCGGTGAAAAAAAATCATATTCCACCGATGAAATCAGATAATAGAGGATACAATACGCAACAGAAGAATATGAGTCAAGCTTGAAGAAACAAACCTGTACTCGCAAATAAAAGTGGCCATCACTTGGCACTGGTAGGAAATCAGGAAATCTAATATCCCTGAAGGATTCCGGCTTTGCAACAAATGCGGTGATTGAAATACTTCCCTCTTTTGAGAACTTAACAGCATTACCAACAACATTGAGAAGAGTTTGCATGAGACGCTTTTCATCACCAATTGCATACACCGGCAAATCTGACGCGAAATGTAAAGTGAGCGACAGCTTTTTAACACATGCGACGGGTTTAATCAAATTAAGGACCTGCAATCAGAATAACAAAATGTAACAACAAGCTTTTAAAGAAACTCAAAGATCATAAGCTACTAAAAAGACTACTATAGATGAATTTTTTAGGATTTGGGCGAAAATTTTACCTCTTTAAACATTGAATGAAGGTTAAAATTTGATGTTTCAAGTTGAAAACTGCCATCTTCAAGCCGTGAAAGATCTAAAACATCGTTGATGAGCGTAGCCAATAAGTTGCTGCTTTTCAATATTGTTTCCACCATCAGACGTTGCTCGGCAGTCATATCTGTTTCCTGTAACAATGAAGAGAGCGCAATAATTGCATGCATCGGAGTTCTCATCTCGTGATTCATAACAGCCAAAAAGTCATTGCGAGCATGAATTGCTGTTTCTGCTTCTCTTCTAGCCATATCAAGTGCAACATTCTGCTCCATAAGCTGATCCCTTGCCCTCATTGACTCTTCTAAAATTGCCGCATGCGAAAGCGCAACAGCTACCTGGTGTAGGAGACAATTGTAATAAGTAATTTTGGTCTGATAAAAAAATATGATAGAAAAGGAGATGAATATAAAGGCAAATTACTAACCTGATCTGCAACTACCTCAACCAGCTCTAACTCATGTACATGCCATTGTCGAGCACTATCGGACGGAAGCATCAAAACCATCAAAGCATAGCTTCTAGTTGAAACCTCGGGCCAATCATATATTTGAAAATTAGAAAGATTTAGGAGAGGCACCCGGATAGCAACTACGGCCCCAGGCATGTATTTTGCAGCATGAGGCCGTAATCTAGCAACTGGAACATTTGATGAAATTTTAACTGCGCGGTTGCTACTAAATACTTGGTTGATCACAGGAAGATTGATCGGTACTGTATATCCAACAGGGTTCTGCTGTCGCAATGTGTAAGAGAGTTGAAGCTCCAACCCAGTACGTGTTGGCATCCATAACGCACATTCCTCTAGTCCAAGAGTTCTACCGAGTTCAACAAGAGTTGTCTTCAGTATTGTATGTCTATCAAGAGTACTTCTGATCTCATGAGTCAACATCCTAACATGTCGGCCGGTTTCTTCCTGCGTACGAATCATACCCATTTCTCTATCAAGATCTGCAGCCTTTTTCTTCAAAAATAACTCCCTAGTTTTAACGCTTAATAGATCGGGAATAATATGTACAAGCATAAGCGCAGTGGCGCATGATACCGCAGCAGTTAAAATCTTAGCGGTGGCCATTACAATCGCCACGGTTCTTGTATGAATTGTGAAGGTCCATAAATTAATCAGATGTGTTGCTCCACATAGAACTATGAAGGCACCAAACTGAACAAGGACCCATCTATACGGAAATACCGCTGATTTCTTAACGAAGTAAATAAGCTCGAGCGGGATTGAGAAATAAGCAAGTGCAATGAAGAAATCAGAGATATATTGATACTTCATTAATAAATCATCAGCTGGCCATTGTGGCTCCACACAATTGCAGGATTCCATAGTGATTGTATTGAACATTGAACCACCTCAGCTGATTCACCCTTTATCACATAACTACATTACAAAAAAATAGGAAAATCTAAGCACCATATACATGAATGAAACAGAAAACACAATATTGAGTGCATGGGGGTATACATAGCAGCGGATGAGTGAATTCCGCTTCACTTTTCTAATTACACAACAATAATACCACTACAATGTTGTCAATCAGGGATCACCAAAAATAGTTTGTTCAAATCCTGATATACTATCACTGTTATTTCACAACACTTGATACCAATTAGTATATCGTGGAACATAACAATTTGTTCAAATTCCGCTATGCTAAAGCACTACAACAGCTCTTTCACAACACTGATTATAAAAGCTAACAACGCTAATTTATTCACGTAGCAAAACAATCTTTTTTGCTACTAAACTTTACATAGATCTTTAAAATATCAAAAGTTGTTTTCATCTCCGTGGAGCATCAAAATTCAGTTGCTTCCATTTTATGTTATTTTTTCATAAAAAATAAATCGATATAAAACACCAACATACCAAATTCGATGAGAAGCGCTACAAAATTGCCTCCTTCCTATGTATAGCCAAGGTCGTCTTTGAGGGTGTACAAGGCGGGCTACCGCATAGGATTCAAAAATTGACACGGTTAAACCGTTACAAGATAGGGGCTCAATTTGTTTTGTCACATTCAAACCGTGATTAACCTACACTAGGCCTGTGAAAACTTAAGACGGCCCTGCGTATAGCACTTATCAATATTTTGTGGTCTTAAGCCACAAGTTTCAAATTTCAAGGGCCCCTAGTAATCAGGAGTTAGACTATGAGGTAAGTAAAGTCTAGTCAAAGACTGTTCAAATCCGAATCCAAAATCGGGTACTCACGACCAATTCAACCTTCACTAAAGCTCATTAACCACTTGATTATATAACTTATATCAACATAAACTCCCTCAAAAACATCATGAGCAGAGAACCAAAAAACCAGTAAAGACAACCTCATCCCAAATGAACATTAAAAACAAAGTCAAAGATACAAACAACCTTCAAAATATGGTCTTTCTCTACACCCAATTACCACAAAAGACTCCCATACACTAAAAGCTTACCCTTTTTTATTTATATATTCTCACAAAGCCAGAGCAGTACCTATTAATATAATAACAAAGAAATTATCCTAATCTCAAAACCCAGCAGCATTATCCCAATGCTAACTAAACCCCCAAATTCACCTTACCCTTGATTTCATATAGCTATCCAAAAAAAATAAAATTGTGCTACCCATACCCAGTTTTCAGATTAAAATTAAACACTATCATAAACCAAATTAGTATCTGAATTATGCTCCTAACCATTAACATACTTCATAAAAAATTCAAGCTAATTTAAAAATAAACAGAAGAATCAAATATAATTTTGGGTATACATTAATAAAATAATAATAAAATTAACAAATCGGTGTGAATTAAATTGAAGATAAAAAAAAAAATTGGTGTGATCTATGAAACTTACATGAATATAGCTGCAAAGGAAGAATAGAAGAGAACTGAATAGAGAAGAAAAGAAAAAGAAAAAGAAAAGAATAATAATTTTGGTATATAATATATAATATAATATGATAGAAACAAGTTGTATTTTTTGGTATTAGAAGAACAAGTTGTATAAAATAATATAAAGTATTAAATTAAATATTATTAAAGAATAAAAAAGTAATATTTAAAGCGGTCAAGTTCAATGCATTTAGGTGTATGGAAAAGTAACGTTACCGTATATGACAGAGACACAAAACTAAACATTTATCTATTCGATGGAATAAAGTTGCAAATAGTCAAATTAGCTTCCAATTGATTTTAATGTTCTTCGGTTTTCAATGAGATAAATTCAAGACAAAAAAGATTACAATAGCATAATATATTAAGAGATTGTATTGTATAGTCTAAGATACAATAATATTATTTTCATTTTAAATTTTAAGTTGTTGATGAATAATTTGTTTTGAACTGTAAGTTATTTAAAAATACTAATGAAATATTTATATTATTTCTTTTTGGCAGCTTTGGTCGGTGCTGCACTGAAATATTTTACGGATTTATCACTAAATATATATACTGCGTATTTTTGTTTTATCTTTAAAAAAAAAGTTTTTAAAGGTATATAATTTTTAGAATATAAAGTTAATTTTTTAATGATTTTGATGTGTTTGATTTTTTTAAAGTAGAATTGATTTTATTTTTAAAATTAATTTTATTTGAAATTAAAATTTGTAGTTTTTAAATTTAAACGAGATTTTTAAATTTTTATATTGAAATTTTTACTATTCAATTCACGGATATATAAACTTATTTAAACATAAATAATTTTACTCTTAACTAACTTTTAGGTAGAATCGATTTTACATAATCAATTATTTTTACCCACGGAACCACCCACACACTATAAGTAATAGTGAAAAATATTAAGTTTGTTCTTCATAAAGAGTGACAGATTATTTATTTTCTAGTGAAATGTTTGACGAGAAGCATTTATCTTTAATTTTTAAAAGATGAAAACGTGCCAACAAGCACTTTGACCAGCAAATCAGTAGAGATTGTACGATGAAGTTTTAAGGTTTAAAATAGTGTGTATATGAGTCTAAACGATTAAATAAATGTAGTAAGGGTTTAGAGGCCATAGCATATTTTACATTACATTTGTCTCTAACGATCATCCTCGTCGCACTAGGCATAATCTAATATGTGCTATAGCATGTTCACCACGTAGTACGACCAAAAATATTCAATCTTATATGAATTGGACCTTGGCCCTGTCAAAATTATATATATGGAGATTGTTCATTACCTTATATTGTTTTACCTATTTGTTTATAACTTATCTTGGAGAGATGTATGTGATGTTTAGGGTGTTGATGGTGCTTAGAACTAGCTCATGCATAGTGGTGAACAATTTTGTATTTATGGTTTCTGGGTGAATCGTGAATCTCATTCTCTCAACCCTAAAGTTGAGGTATTTATAAAGATCCATTGGACCTAGATCTTTGCACCTATGGAGTGGTCGTTATCCCTTTTCCCTCGGGAGTGTGGGATACGTGGAAACCATTCTTCCTTGATTGACTCATTTAACGCGTTGATGTATAAGGTCACGTCATTACCCACGTTCATTGGACATGTGAAAATTACACTAGATAGCCCAAATTTAATCTAGGCGCCTTACGATAAGTCATGAGTGATTTAAGCGCCACACTAGTACTCGTACGACATTCATTTAGTGGCTTATGATACTCACCCACCCCAATGAGGTTTGTATTGTTTTCTCTAGGATCTCTTCTTTTAGGCTTGATATACTTATCCCAATACATAATCCCTCAAGCACGAGGTCTTGTAAAGAGAGAAGTGATTTAGTTTGAGTGTTTCATGCCTTTAGACATATGCGACAAGGACCGTCTTAATTCTATCAGACAGGATAATCGTTAAGGGTCAGAATTTTATGTTGAGTCCCTCAGACAAGACTTTAAGTAGAGTACATCAGGAGAATACCCTTTTTCTCAAGTAAATCTTCAAGTTGACTCTTCAACTCTTTCAACTCAGAAGCTGACATCCGATATGGAGCCATCGATACAGGACTGATTCCAGGAACTAAATCAATCAAAAACTCAACTTCACGTTCCGGCAGTAAATCACTTACATCTTCGGGAAATACCTTCGCAAAATCGTGAACTATTGGCAAATCTTCAATCGTTCTTTTCTCATGAACATCTAAAGTTGCCAACAACATAAACAACGTCGCACCATCTTGTACTGATTCATCCACTTGCTTAACAGACAAAAACACATCTTCCTTGACACCCGTTTCAGGAAAAATAATCGTCTTATCAAAACAGTTGATATAACACGATTAAACTCCAACCATTTCATATCCAAAATCACATATATTTGCTCTAACGGAAGACAAACTAAATAAATTTCAAAATCTCTACCGAAGATACTCAACGGAAAATTCAAACACACAAAAGAAGTAGACACATAATCCATAGCATGTGTATCAATAACCATACTTCTACGCATATCAGATAAAACAATATCCAATCTCATAGCACAATCCAAAGAAATGAAAGAATGTGTTGTGTAACATCCCAATTTTATTAGATATTTATTTAACTAGAATTATTTGGAGTTTTGATAATTATTTGTTTTATTTAATTATTGTTTGGAGTGATAATCAATTAATTATGTGCTATTATGTTAATTTAGCTATTTGAGGAATTGGTAGAATAATAGTGAATTAGCTAAATGGGCCTAATTAATTAGAATGAGGAGTTGGGTGGGTTAAGCCCAACATAACAAAATAGAGTTAGTAAGGTTAATGGGGAAAAACCTAATTAGAAGAGATAGAAAGAAAAAAAGGCAAAAAGAGAAAGAAGAGGGTGGACTAAGATCAAGAGGTAAGGGATAGAATTCAAGTTATTATAGGTTATATAATTGGGTAATGTTGTGTGTAAAAATGCTATGTGTATAATCTCTTATTCTCTCAATTTCATAGATTTTCACATGTTAGGGTTTATGTTGAATTCATGGGATTTGTGTTATTAATCATGTTTTATGATGTTTGTATGTGAACCCATGATTAGAAACATGTTTAGGAACCTTTTATGTATGTTAAATTGTTGTTTGGATGAGTTTTGGGTGGTAAAAATCATATTTGAGTTGGTGTTGAAAGTGCTGAGAACGCACGGAATTTTGCTGTTCTGGTGTCATCCGCCGGGCGAGCAGCGGGCGAGTGAACTTTTTTTGGTCAAGTTACTGCCTTGGAGCGCCGGGCGAAGGATTTCTTCTGCCAGGCGAAAATGCCATATTTTGTGAAAATTCAAATGATCATAACTTTTGATTCGTAACTCCTTTTTATGCGTCGTTCGAAGCGTTAGGAAGCTATTGTGATATTCTATATGATAGAATAGAAATGATTAGTACCTGTCATACCCCAAAATTTGCCCATACATTTTCTCCTATTCAAATTCAAATCAAAACACAAAGCTTCAAGACACACTCTACTAAGCAAAGATCAGAGAATTAGGGTTTGGCTTATTAAAAGGAAAAACAGTGAATCAATGGCTCCAAGGCATATCATATGGCTCAATATATCTCACATAATCTCCATAGCAAATATCAAGTCTCATCTCAAAAGATTGGTCACTCAATTGTTCAAAAAGTCAACAGTCAACTAGGTTAACCTAAAAGTCAACTGTGGCCAAAGTAAAGTCAAAACTCCTGATTTTTTGGCAAGATCCTCATATTGAAGTATCATTCACCATTTGATCAAGAATTGATCATGGTTCATCAAGGAAAGATCAAAAATCAACAAATCAAAAAGTTTCTAAATTAGGGTTTTGTATAGGAAAAGTCAACTAAACTTTGACCAGCTATAACTCCCACATTGAACAGCCAAAAATTTTCATCCAAAGCTCATCTTGAAGGAAATTTGATTCTCTACAACTTTGTCTCTCACATGCCAAGTCTAAAAATGCTTCATTTGAGAGATATGGACCAAAACATTACAGGTCCTTTTCAAAAGTCAACAAAAAGTCACTTTTTACAAAAGTACACACAAGGAGCATGGAAAATAATTTTGACATGAGACCAAAGACAATGGTTAGAGGACTCTCTAAGGATTCTAAAAAGTCTTAGAACACTTCCATACCTCAAAAATTGAGAGAGATAGGCCTTGTCAAAGTTGAGTTATTTTGGAGGGAAAAATGTGAAAGAATTTGAATATTTTTGCAAACGGGCCTAAGTTATTTTGACTCAATCTTGATCCACAAGACATCTAAGGCCTCAAACCCAATTCCCACGAAATTTTGGCTTTTATTTGATTTTATATAAATTTTTTGATCATTTAAATATAATAATTAACTTATATAAATCATGAAAATCAAAATATTCAATTAAATATCCAATTTCAATCAAATCCAATCAACATTTAAGCAAAATATCCAACCAAATTTCGTGCACCCTCAATTTGGAATAATGGAATCAAACATTGGCTTGAATTAGAAATATATTTTCCAAAATATTTTCCAAAATCTCCAAGATCAGAAATATTGGATTCAATGAGATTCTTCCTTGTTTAAGTGACCTAATTTGTACTACTATAAGTAGGGAACTCATTCAGAACATGAGGGCACGTTTTTCTTTGCCTCCAAGAACCACACCAAGCTTCCAAAAATCTCAAAAATTGGGAATTCGGTTTCTAAGTTGCAGCGCAATTCAAACCATAAGAAGTATTCCAATTGATCCCTTGGCGTTTTCTGAACGAGAGAGCATCCATTCCAACACTCAGAAATCCTTGGATCGCCCACAATTGTTCACGGTTCGCGTTTTTTAAAACTTCTTCGATTCTCATGATTTATGCATCATAATTGAGTTTCGTTTGCATAATCATAATCATGTTCATGCTTTTTGTGATTCTGGATCTTTAATTGTGTTTTCATACTTGTTTGAGCCATCTGCCATAGTTAGGGTTTGGAGGTTCGATAGAGGGTTTCTTCCTAGAGGTAAAATTAAGCCAAAATTCTGGTATTAATGAACTCGTGATCTCTGGACGATCACATTCGTCTAGTCGCGAACGATTTTTGTTGCGTTTTGGGCTGTTCTTGATTTTCGCAGGTGTAGAAAGCGTGGCCCTATTACAGCGCATCTGCAGAAGCGGTGTAAAAAGTGATTTGCAGGATTTAAGTGGGGAAGACGATGCGTTGTCATCGTTCGATTGGTTGGTTTGAATTCGTTCTTGGCGCGCGCGCGTTTGGAAGGCTCTTGGGATTCAGTGCGTTATGACGTACCCTCTTACTATGTGCCACCAGTCTTGCTGCCATCAGATCATTGCCCAGATTCATCCAACGCTTCTGACCAAGCAGGTGTATCATGGACTCTCACGCGCGTGCAGCACCGGATACAAGCTAAGAATTTTTTTAAATTTTTTTATTTATAATTATATAACTTGTTTTATTTTATTAATATATATATATATATATATATATATATATATATATATATATATATATATATATATATATATATATATATACACATATATGTATCATGTTAAATATTTATTTTTTTTCTCTATAATAATAAATTATTTATTCTAAAACCTTTTTTATTTATTTAGTTACTTTATATATTTATATATAATATACTTATTCATATAATTGATAAGTTTTATTTATTTATTTTATTTACATTATTTTATGTTTATTTTCATTTTATATATTATATTTCATATATTATATTTCATATATATATATTTATTTTAATTATCCTTTTATTATATATTTGTTTAATTATATATTTTTATTTCTTTTTCTTATATTTCGTATATATATATTTAATTATGTATATGTCTTTAAAAATCCACATTTATTTTGTTTTAAATTCTAAAAATTTCATAAAAATTATTTTCATATTCAATTTAATTTTCTTATCCCGATTTAATTAATTAGGTCGCAAGACCAATAATTAATTAAATCGTTTGTATTTTCTTATTTAAATTCGTACCCTAATCAGGGTTTACGAAGATCAGGCCCTGCACTGAATATTTCCGTTTCGTATTTCTTTTTCAGGGTTAGCTCTTCAAATACACTCCGACTACGCGCCTTGTCAAAAGAACGAAGCTAAGTTCTAAACCTTTCTTTTATTATTATTGTTACTTATTTTATGTGATTAGGGTTTAATTTCCTCGCCAATAGAACTCCTCCTACACTTATATTTTTGTCAATTCTCTGATGATCAGATTCAATGCTTAAGGCTCGAGGCGAACCTTTACCCATCAACCTTCCAATCGAAGCTAAGTATTTAATTTAATTCTTAGATTTATTTTGTTTCCTTTTATTTTTAGGGTTTGCCTTTTGACATCTATTTGAACTATGCCTACACTCAATTTTTCTGCCTTTGCCTTGCCACTTTCAGGGTTAACCTTGAGGCTTCCTCCGACTGTCAACCATGTCAGATCAAATCCAAATGCAAAGCTAAGTATTGTTTATTTATTTATTATTAATTTCTTTATCCTTTATTTTATTAGGGTTAACCCTAATTGTCCCTGAACTAATAAGGCACTCACTATATTTTGCCTTCTTGTTTTTCCGCCTTTTCAGGGTTTGTCAAATTGCCAAAGCTACGAACGTTGGTAACCCTAAGCTCTATCTCAATTATTACTTATGTTAAACCTTTTATTTTTATATCCCGCTGGTTTCAATTCCCCTCTCCTCCGCTGGTTACAATTTCCCTTCCCCGTTTTTACTGTTTATATTATACTGCGTGGTTAGTAATTCTAGGGAGTGACAACTTTGAATTAAATCTAGCATCACTAATTACAAGATAATATAACTGAACATAATCACGTGATTGGTGCACCCATGCACACTTTTGGGTAACCCTCTCTGTTGCCTGTTGCCTGTTGCCTTGTTGCCTGTTGCCTTGTATTTTTGCAGAATAGCCAGTCCCTCGAATATGAGGATACCTCAGCCATGTTGCCTCGATTAAAGATCATGGTCCCTAATGATGCTGCCTTCGATAAGCATAATCTCGACCCTCGTAAGTTGCCTTCGAAAAGGCTGAGATATCCTCTGGCTGCCTACGAAAAAGGCTATTCTGATCTTTCCCCTTAGACTACCTGCCTCCCTATGGCATGGGTCAGTCTTATGGCGAATGATAACGTGATGACCCTTCAACCTCCAAACGAAAGGCTTCCTGCCCTTTTATGGCAAGGATAGACCCTTTCATCCTGAAAGGCTAAAAGAAACCTATCATCTAAGTTTAAGGTAATTGCCCCTAATTGCTTTGCCTTGCTCTAAAATTTTATATTCTTTCTCATAATCCTTCAAAAGGGCTACGCTCATTTACGAGCTAAAGTCCCTATCCTTTTTCATCTACTTTTCTAAAAAAAAACAAAGAGCAAAGCAATTAAGAGCCCATGGAAAACCATGGAGGCAAAGGGTGCCTTACACCTCCCCTTTGCATGATTACCCCCCGGACCCTATTTTATTTAAAAGGTTTTTCCTGTTTCTTTTAGCCTTTCTAACTTGTTTGGATAAAATAAAAGTCGGTGGCGACTCTTGCTTAACCGCGACATTTCGATTAATAAAGTCAGTTCACCGTATTACAGAACTGGCGACTCTGCTGGGGATAAATTTCGATAAAAGAGGGGTTACCTTAAAAGTTTAGGATTCACCTTAAATGTTTTCTATTGTTTGCTTTAATTTTGCAGGGCTGTTTTGGGTATTTTGCTGTGTGAAAGATCCTAACTCGGATCTGAGTACCTTAGGTATATGGCATGAGATCAAGGAGACTGCACTGCGTATACTGATGTGGTTGATCTGATGGCCATCGTTAGTGTGACACATTGGTTTGTCCTGGTGTTCCTTGGGATCCGACCTGAGGAAATGCTTGGCTGCCGCGTGGTGTCATTAAGCACTAATTCGCCCTTAGAACCTTAGTCGAACTTGACTTTGGCCTTTTAGAAAGTAGCGAGATGGCTGGCTTTGGTTCCGACTGAAGTTGGTTGATACTCGAAGCTACACTCATATGGACTGGACTTTCAGGACCTTTTCGGTTGGCGATTCGATTGCCGAACTGAGATAAGCGCCTTCGAGAAAGGTCAATGATATGAGCTCCCTAGAACCCGATCTTTATATAGGACAGGTTTGAACCGACTAAACTTCAGGGGGAGGGTACGCACCTCTGGACTACATGCAAGCCTAACCTTAAGGCAAAATTGTGTGACTTGTTTGTGTTTGTTATCTACTTGACATCATGACATCATAAACATCATAAGCATCATAACATCATGACTAACCATTCGAGGACCAAAGAATTCATCTTTGTTCTGTTTTGTAGGTCATGGAGACTAGAAACACCATTCGAGTTAACTTTGTGAAGATACCTTCCGAACTGAAAGAATTGGTATTAGAGATTCCTGGAGGTTCCCGATTCACTGAAAGACATGGTCTCTTGCCTAGTTTGGTTACTTCAGGTTTTGACGAAGAAATGATGAGTGTACTATTTCAATTCTTTGATCCCGAGCATCATTGCTTTACTTTCCCGGATTATCAGTTGGTACCTACTATGGAGGAGTTTGCTGACATACTTGGACTCTCCATCCGAGATCAGATTCCGTTCACTGGTTTGGAAGAAATTCCATAATTGGAAGTTATCGCTCCCGCTTTACATCTTAAGAAGTCTGATATTGATGGCCATTGGGAAACCAGAAGTGGAGTCAAGGGATTCCTCGCTAAGTTCTTATTCGGAAAAGCTCGCATGTTTTTGAAGTCCATGAGTTATCAAGCCTTCGAAGACATATTAGCTTTACTCATTTATGGTTTGGTATTATTTCATAATCCCGATCAATTCATTGATGTGCACGCCATAAAGATATTTCTGACACGCAATCCAGTTCCTACCTTGCTTGGAGATATCCTACACTCTCTTCACACTCGTACTATGAAGAAACGAGGGACTCTCATGTGTTGCATACCTTTGCTATCTAAGTGGTTTACTTCGCACTTTCCTCGCTCAGTAATGAGGAACGACCAAAGGCTGAAATGGCATAAGAGAATAATGTCACTTTCACATTCTGATATCCGTTGGCTTTCTTTATCCAAGGAGAGTGTTACCATCATCGACCGCTGCGGACAATATCCTAATGTGCCTTTACTTGGCATAAGAGGGGGTATTACTTATAATCCTTGTTTGGCCTTACGTCAATTTGGTTATGCTCGAAGAGATGGTCCTCATCAGATGCTTATACAAGGGGTTGTGTTTGATTATGAAGATGATACCCAAAATCACCGCCGGAAGTTTATACGAGCATGGGATATGGTGAACAGAATTGATAGCAAGAGCTTGGGGCAAAGAAACTCCATTCCTTTGGGGCCTTACCTTAGATGGGTGCGCACTCGCGCTCAACGTCTCATCATGCCTTATCCATATGTCCTACCTGTGGTAGTGGAGCCTGATTGCGAGGAAAAAGTTCCTCAAGTTATTGCTCATCCAGACATGCCAACTGACATCGAAGAATTAAAGAGATCTTGGGTTCAGTTAAAGGAAGAAAGAGACGCTTTTGAAGCTCAGTTTCGCGCTAAAGAAAAGAAAGTATTAGAGCTCACAAAGCTACTTCAAGCGGAGCAAGGCATCAACAACTTCATCGGTTCAAAAAGGAAGCGTCCATGGGAGACTTGAAGACTTTTGTTTTTATTATTCCTAGTTTTATTTTTAGTTTTATACTTTCATTATTGTAAAAGATACTAATAAAACAAATTGCAATTTCTTTTCCTTAAGTATTATTAATAAAGTTTCTCCTGTTTTGTTTTAAACAAACTTGAATTCCAAGGTCCTCGAAAACATTGCATATGCATAATCATATCATTCATAAACATCACATCACAGGTTTCATAAAAACAAATGCCTCATCTTCCCGCTGTTTATTTCAGCAAGGAAATGGATCTCGAACAATCTGTCAAAAATCTTCAGGCTCAGAATAACCAGTTCCAGAAAATAATCTTTCACTTGGCCAAGGGGCAAGAAGAATTAAAGGCACTTCTGTCCGAGAAGGAGAAGGACCAACAAAGTGAGCAAGGTGTGCAAGATAAATGGAAATCCAAACCTAAGCGGTCATTTACTCCGTTACCCATGCCGCTGTCTCAAGCTTTGCAATAACTGCTCAATCAGAACTTGATAACTCTATTGCCTCCATATTCATTTCCTACTAATCCCGCTCCTGGGTATAAGTATCATGCGAGATGTGCTTATCATTCGAATAGTCCTGGTCATGATACAGAGGATTGTGGACCGTTGAAACACAAGATCCAAGACCTCATTGATGACAAGATCATTGACTTCAACTCACCTGAGGAACCTCATATGGCTAATGCTGGGTACAATCGGAAAGGTCGTAGTGAACCCAACCAATCTGTGGGGACAATTCTGATCTCTACACCAGTTCCACAACAAAGACGCAAGTCAGATGCACCTAGGCGTCAGTTCACAAAGATCAATATGACGCCGGCTCAGGCATTACGACACTTGTTGAAGTCAAAGTTGATTACTTTGAAGGACCCTCCGAGGAACCCTAGTACTTCTTCTTCTCGTTATAATCCTAATGCAAGGTGTGCATATCACTCTAATAGTCCTAGACATGACACCGACAATTGCTGGACATTGAGGAATAAGATTCAAGATATGATCGATGCTGGTGAAATTGAATTCCCTCATCCCAAGGCTCCTGTAGTTATCACTGCTCCCATGCACAATCACGACAAGACTGACTAATGTCAGAGTGGATGAACTTTAGATCAGTAGATTTACTTTCATTTGCAATTTCTATTCTGTTTGTTTAAACATTCAAATTATGATAGACATTATCTGTTTTAATAATCATCATCAGTGCATTGCATATGTTTGCCTTGAATAAATTATTTCGTTATCACACATTTTAAATTATGTCTTTATTTTTCATATGTCTTTGTGATACTCAACTCCTGCTAAAGTTGTATACCTTTTGAGGGAGGATGACGAAAACGATACCGCAATCTCATACAGTATGCTTTTGAGCGGACTATGCTGACGATGTACAGGCATTGTTTCAATTCCTAAACAGTGGAGATATAAGGATGTTAATCCCTCTTCAACCCCTTTGAGCCTAAGAAGTAGATGTTTCTTTCTTGTACTAATTAAAACCCTTGATCATAACCTGGGGCAGGGTAGTTCTCAGGTAATTTGGCTGTGCATTCTATTTTAAGAGAATCATTCAATACACCTTCCAACAAAGGTTTCAATCACAAGCGTTCATCCGCACACATCAAAGAAGTGTTGGAGATGTCAATCAAAAGCCAATGATGGTTCAGCAATCATTAAGCAAGGCAGTCAGTATCTTTCAAAAGGAAAAAAAACATATATACAAAGAAAAGCCTGCTAAGTCAAAAATCAAAAAGATGACTTAGGCAAAAATCAAGACATCCCGCTGATTGTAAGCTCAAAATAGACAGTTCAGGCAAAAGTTAGGGATATCAAAAAGATGAAAAAAGAGAAGTCAATAAATTCTTGAACAGCACAATGTTATGACTACCAAAAGGAAGAAGTGACTGCCATCTCAAAAATTCTCTTGGCTTGTGAACCATCATGATTATCAAAGGTGCAAATCCAAAAGTCTCCTGGAACCTGAATGCATAAGTTGAATTAACTGAGCTTAGGACTGAAGATCATCACGAAGAGGGGTGGGTACAATCAAATTTTGAGCCATTATCCTTTGTTTCTTAAATCGTGAACCAAGCCACATTACAACCCTTGAAAGTCCTAATTGAAGCATGGTTAGTTCGAAAGCATACTGTCACCAAAAAGGTATCCTGACTCCTTAAGGTTTACCAAAAATGTTGAGTTGATATTTCATTTTTTTACAAACATCACGTCGTTACAAATATCATGTTTTACAAATATCGCGCTTTTGCATATCCAGTTTTAAGGTTTTTCAACAAACTCAAGACAGACGTATGCATTGCATCTCATGAATTCATTATTAAACATATTCTGCTACATAATTTCAAATGTTAGCAACAGAAAGAATTTGCACAGGGTACAACTAACGACTGAAAGTCATCCTGACAGACAAGATTACTCCAAGAAGCAATGTCTCCAACGCACACGAGGGGCATGGCACGTTTTGCCCAATCAATCTGGGGCAATCAAGTCAAGATTCCAAGAATCTCTCAAAAGCCAAACAGTCAGGGGAATCATCCTAAGTTTACGATTACTAGGGGCATGTCGCCTACAATATACACTTCATAAAGTCCTCGCGAGGCGAATCTTTTCAAAGTCTCTACTAACGGGGGCAAATCTATGCAAGTCTAGTTTGACATCTTAATCAATACTCAGCGGTGTGTCCTAATCAAATCCAGGAATGGTAGTTACTATAATACTAGGGGCAACTTTCACCCATGTCTCCCCACAGAGCCGGGTTCACAAGATCATATCCCCACAGAGTAATCGTTAAGAAGATATCTTCAAACGCTCTCGACAAAGACATGGCTCCCCAACAAAGTTTACAGCTTCAACACTGCTGGTTCTCCAACACTTTGCTCTTCTCCAACATGGGTTACTAATACCTTTGTCCCCAATCAAGGTCCATCAAGCTACTATTCATCCCCAAGCAAAAATCATAAATCCCCAGCTGAGCATCTTCAAATAAGATCAGACATCAAAATCACAAAGACATAGAGATTTATTTTCTCAATCAAGACAACATAAATCATGTTCACATATCATATGTCATAAACATATTCATACATTGCATACATTACCTCATAATGAACTCATCCATAACATACAAAGTTTCTCATTTATTTTGAGAGATTCATTACATAATACATGCATCATGACATTGCATAAAGACTAACTATACCTATTGCAGGATACAGGTACAGACAAATGAACAAAATCTCCAACTTTCCAAGATCTAATTCATTTACCACGAACGGTAATGACACGGTCATTTTCAAAGATCTAATTCGGTTACTACGAACGGTGCTGACACGATCGACCTTTAAAGAATCTAATTCTATCATCACGAACGGTGTAGACACGATCATCTTCCAAAGTCCAATTCAGTTACTACGAACGGTGCTGACACGACCAACTCTCCAAAAATCTAATCCATCTACTATACGATTAACATTCAAACAACTACTTCTCAAACACTTCAGTCTCGACATCTGGATGACATCTTTAAGCCCATCTCCAACAAATATCCCTCAATACAAAAAAATTTCAGCCTAACACACGGCACTCCAGGCATCTACGGATGCAATTTGGATTAGTCTAACGCACGACTCATCCATCAACCTGACGCACGGTTTTCCAGACATCTGAGGATACAATTGAGAATAGTCTAACGCACGATTTATTCTTCGACCTAACGCACGGTTTTCCAGACATCTGAGGATGCAATTGAGAATAGTCTAACGCACGATTTATTCTTCAACCTAACGCACGGTTTTCCAGACATCTGAGGATGCAATTGAGAATAGTCTAACGCACGATTTATTCTTCGACCTAACGCACGGTTTTCCAGACATCTGAGGATGCAATTGAGAATAGTCTAACGCATGATTTATTCTTCGACCTAACGCACGGTTTTCCAGACATCTGAGGATGCAAGCTAGACCCAGTCTAACGTACAACTCAACCTAAGTCTAAGGCTCAGAAACAGTCTAACGTACGACACATTCTGACTCTCAAGTATATCAAGTCGGATGGCATCTTCAAGCCCATCTCCTTCATACATCTTCTCGAAACACCTGGATGGCATCTTCAAGCCCATCTCCGACAAAAGTCCCTACTTCAGATAGGGCAAATTTCTTGGTATTCTAGTGTTCAATCATCTTCCACCTTCAGATACCGACTGGCATACAAACCACTCTACATCTTCAGGTTTAAGATAATTGAATAGGGGCAGCTGTCATACCCCAAAATTTTCCCATACATTTTCTCCTATTCAAATTCAAATCAAAACACAAAGCTTCAAGACACACTCTCCTAAGCAAAGATCAGAGAATTAGGGTTTGGCTTATTAAAAGGAAAAACAGTGAATCAATGGCTCCAAGGCATATTATATGGCTCAATATATCTCACATAATCTCCATAGCAAATATCAAGTCTCATCTCAAAAGATTGGTCACTCAATTGTTCAAAAAGTCAACAGTCGACTAGGTTAACCTAAAAGTCAACTGTGACCAAAGTAAAGTCAAAACTCCTGATTTTTTGGCAAGATCCTCATATTTAAGTATCATTAACCATTTGATCAAGAATTGATCATGGTTCATCAAGGAAAGATCAAAAATCAACAAATCAAAAAGTTTCTAAATTAGGGTTTTGTATAGGAAAAGTCAACTGAACTTTGACCAGCTATAACTCCCACATGGAACAGCCAAAATTTTCCATCCAATGCTCATCTTGAAGGAAATTTGATTCTCTACAACTTTGTCTCTCACATGCCAAGTCTAAAAATGCTTCATTTGAGAGATATGGACCAAAACATTACAGATCCTTTTCAAAAGTCAACAAAAAGTCACTTTTTACAAAAGGACACACAAGGAGCATGGAAAATAATTTTGACATGAGACCAAAGACAATGGTTAGAGGACTCTCAAAGGATTCTAAAAAGTCTTAGAACACTTCCATACCTCAAAAATTGAGAGAGATAGGCCTTGTCAAAGTTGAGTTATTTTGGAGGGAAAAATGTGAAAGAATTTGAATATTTTTGCAAATGGGCCTAAGTTATTTTGACTCAATCTTGATCCACAAGACATCTAAGGCCTCAAACCCAATTCCCACGAAATTCTGGCTTTTATTTGATTTTATATAAATTTTTTGATCATTTAAATATGATAATTAACTTATATAAATCATGAAAATCAAAATATTCAATTAAATATCCAATTTCAATCAAATCCAATCAACATTTGAGCAAAATATCCAACCAAATTTCGTGCACCCTCAATTTGGAATAATGGAATCAAACATTGGCTTGAATTAGAACTATATTTTCCAAAATATTTTCCAAAATCTCCAAGATCACAAATATTGGATTCAATGAGATTCTTCCTTGTTTAAGTGACCTAATTTGTACTACTATAAGTAGGGAACTCATTCAGAACATGAGGGCACGTTTTTCTTTGCCTCCAAGAACCACACCAAGCTTCCAAAAATCTCAAAAATTGGGAATTCGGTTTCTAAGTTGCAGCGCAATTCAAACCATAAGAAGTATTCCAATTGATCCCTTGGCGTTTTCTGGACGAGAGAGCATCCATTCCAACACTCAGAAATCCTTGGATTGCCCACAATTGTTCACGGTTCGCGTTTTTTAAAACTTCTTCGATTCTCATGATTTATGCATCATAATTGAGTTTCGTTTGCATAATCATAATCATGTTCATGCTTTTTGTGATTCTGGATCTCTAATTGTGTTTTCATACTTGTTTGAGCCATCTGCCATAGTTAGGGTTTGGAGGTTCGAAAGAGGGTTTCTTCCTAGAGGTAAAATTAAGCCAAAATTCTGGTATTAATGAACTCGTGATCTCTGGACGATCACATTCGTCTAGTCGCGAACGATTTTTGTTGCGTTTTGGGCTGTTCTTGATTTTCGCAGGTGTAGAAAGCGTGGCCCTATTACAGCGCATCTGCAGAAGCGGTGTAAAAAGTGATTTGCAGGATTTAAGTGGGGAAGACGATGCGTTGTCATCGTCCGATTGGTTGGTTTGAATTCGTTCTTGGCGCGCGCGCGTTTGGAAGGCTCTTGGGATTCAGTGCGTTATGACGTACCCTCTTACTATGTGCCACCAGTCTTGCTGCCATCAGATCATTACCCAGATTCATCCAACGCTTCTGACCAAGCAGGTGTATCATGGACTCTCACGCGCGTGCAGCACCGGATACAAGCTAAGAATTTTTTTAAATTTTTTTATTTATAATTATATAACTTGTTTTATTTTATTATATATATATATATATATATATATATATATATATATATATATATATATATATATATATATATATATATATATATATATACATATATGTATCATGTTAAATATTTATTTTTTTTCTCTATAATAATAAATTATTTATTCTAAAACCTTTTTTATTTATTTAGTTACTTTATATATTTATATATAATATACTTATTCATATAATTGATAAGTTTTATTTATTTATTTTATTTACATTATTTTATGTTTATTTTCATTTTATATATTATATTTCATATATTATATTTCATATATATATATTTATTTTAATTATCCTTTTATTATATATTTGTTTAATTATATATTTTTATTTCTTTTTCTTATATTACGTTTATATATATTTAATTATGTATATGTCTTTAAAAATCCACATTTATTTTGTTTTAAATTCTAAAAATTTCATAAAAATTATTTTCATATTCAATTTAATTTTCTTATCCCGATTTAATTAATTAGGTCGCAAGACCAATAATTAATTAAATCGTTTGTATTTTCTTATTTAAATTTGTACCCTAATCAGGGTTTACGAAGATCAGGCCCTGCACTGAATATTTCCGTTTCGTATTTCTTTTTCAGGGTTAGCTCTTCAAATACACTCCGACTACGCGCCTTGTCAAAAGAACGAAGCTAAGTTCTAAACCTTTCTTTTATTATTATTGTTACTTATTTTATGTGATTAGGGTTTAATTTCCTCGCCAATAGAACTCCTCCTACACTTATATTTTTGTCAATTCTCTGATGATCAGATTCAATGCTTAAGGCTCGAGGCGAACCTTTACCCATCAACCTTCCAATCGAAGCTAAGTATTTAATTTAATTCTTAGATTTATTTTGTTTCCTTTTATTTTTAGGGTTTGCCTTTTGACATCTATTTGAACTATGCCTACACTCAATTTTTCTGCCTTTGCCTTGCCACTTTCAGGGTTAACCTTGAGGCTTCCTCCGACTGTCAACCATGTCAGATCAAATCCAAATGCAAAGCTAAGTATTGTTTATTTATTTATTATTAATTTCTTTATCCTTTATTTTATTAGGGTTAACCCTAATTGTCCCTGAACTAATAAGGCACTCACTATATTTTGCCTTCTTGTTTTTCCGCCTTTTCAGGGTTTGTCAAATTGCCAAAGCTACGAACGTTGGTAACCCTAAGCTCTATCTCAATTATTACTTATGTTAAACCTTTTATTTTTATATCCCGCTGGTTTCAATTCCCCTCTCCTCCGCTGGTTATAATTTCCCTTCCCCGTTATTACTGTTTATATTATACTGCGTGGTTAGTAATTCTAGGGAGTGACAACTTTGAATTGAATCTAGCATCACTAATTACAAGATAATATAACTGAACATAATCACGTGATTGGTGCACCCACGCACACTTTTGGGTAACCCTCTCTGTTGCTTGTTGCCTTGTTGCCTGTTGCCTTGTGTTTTTGCAGAATAGCCAGTCTCTCGAATATGAGGATACCTCAGACATGTTGCCTCGATTAAAGATCATGGTCCCTAATGATGCTGCCTTCGATAAGCATGATCTCGACCCTCGTAAGTTGCCTTCGAAAAGGCTGAGATATCCTCTGGCTGCCTACGAAAAAGGCTATTCTGATCTTTCCCCTTAGACTACCTGCCTCCCTATGGCATGGGTCAGTCTTATGGCGAATGATAACGCGATGACCCTTCAACCTCCAAACGAAAGGCTTCCTGCCCTTTTATGGCAAGGATAGACCCTTTCATCCTGAAAGGCTAAAAGAAACCTATCAGTTTAAGGTAATTGCCCCTAATTGCTTTGCCTTGCTCTAAAATTTTAAATTCTTTCTCATAATCCTTCAAAAGGGCTACGCTCATTTACGAGCTAAAGTCCCTATCCTTTTTCATCTACTTTTCTAAACAAAAAAAAGAGCAAAGCAATTAAGAGCCCATGGAAAACCATGGATGCAAAGGGTGCCTTACACCTTCCCTTTGCATAATTATCCCCCGAACCTTATTTTATTTAAAAGGTTTTTCTTGTTTCTTTTAGCCTTTCTAACTTGTTTGGATAAAATAAAAGTCGGTGGCGACTCTTGCTTAACCGCGACATTTCGATTAATAAAGTCAGTTCACCGTATTACAGTACCAAATCGATTAATTATGATGTTTTTATGTGAAATAACATGTAATTGCTTTTATGTGCGTTACGTTTTGGTATGTGGTGAATAACAACTATTGGTGCGATGTGTGTGTTAGAACAAGATTTGTTCTGATCAATATTCTTAGTTTTGATGATAACAATGTATATGAATTTTGTATGAGATAATGTGGTACTCTAATACTATACAATTTCCATTTCAGGAATTATATAAAGAGTATGCAAAAAATCAGCGCAAGAAGCACTGACTCATAAGGTTCAGCATGCAACATCAGAACATGGTCTGTCAAGACATCAGAAGATGGTCAAGCAGAATCAGAACATGGTCTATGGAAGCATCAGAAGGACTTGAGATCAGAAGCAGAAGCACTGAAGTTCTCATGGTATCACGCTAAGAAGCACTTCAAGGTCAGAAGACAAGAAGATGCTCTGCACCAAGCTGTTTGACTCTAATGATATTCAAACGTTGTTTACACAAACATCAGATCAGATCAGAAGCAAGTACAAGATGGCAGGCTACGCTGACTGACAAAAGGAATGTTAGAAGCTATTAAAGGCAACGTCAATAGACACAGCGAAAGCAAGGCTCGAGGTAGTTGACAAAAGAGTGAAACATTAAATGCAATGTTGTACGGATTACGCAAAGCATTAAATGCTCCCAACGGTCATCTTCTCAAACGCCTATAAATAGAAGTTCTGATGAGAAGCTGAATACAACACTTGCGCAAATATACATAAATGTTGTCAAATTCAAAAAGCTCTCAAATTTCATCTTCAACCTCACTACATTGCTGTTGTAATATATTAGTGAGATTAAGCTTAAACTTAAGAGAAAATCACAGTTGTGATAATAGCTTTATAAGAAGCATTGTAACTCTTAAAAGAATTTGTTTACATTTAATTGTAAGAACTAGAGTGATCAGGTTGTTGATCAGAATACTCTAGAAAGTCTTAGAGGGTATCTAAGCAGTTTGTTCCTAGAGTGATCAGGTTGTGATCAGTATACTCTAGAAGACTTAGAAGTTGTCTAAGTGGAAAACCATTGTAATCTTGTGTGATTAGTGGATTAAATCCTCAGGTTAGGTAAATCACTCCAATGGGGTGGACTAGAGTAGTTTAGTTAACAACGAACCAGGATAAAAATCATTGTGCAAATTGTTTTTATTTTACAAGTTTTAAAAGCTACACTTATTCAAACCCCCCCCCCTTTCTAAGTGTTTTTCTATCCTTCAATTGGCATCAGAGCGCCGGTTCTAAGGTGCAAGCACTTAATCGTGTTTAGAAAAGATTCAGGAAGAGAAAAACGCTTAAGTCAAGATGGTTGGTGAAAATCCAACAAATACATCTACATCTGGCTCTGCAGAGCAATACAATGGAAATGGTAACAATGGTTATACTAGACCACCAGTATTTGATGGTGAAAACTTTGAATACTGGAAAGATAAACTTGAAAGTTACTTCCTTGGTCTAGATGGTGACTTATGGGATCTGCTGATGGATGGTTACAAACATCCAGTGAAAGCTACTGGTGTAAAGCTTACAAGACAAGAAATGAATGATGATCAAAAGAAGCAATTCAAAAATCATCATAAGTGTAGGACTGTTTTGCTGAATGTTATCTCTCATGCTGAATATGAGAAGATATTTAACAGGGAAACTGCCTATGATATATATGAGTCATTGAAAATGACCCATGAAGGAAATGCCCAAGTCAAGGAGACTAAAGCTCTTGTCTTGATCCAGAAATATGAAGCCTTCAAGATGGAGGATGATGAAAATATTGAGAAGATGTTCTCAAGATTTCAAACGCTAACTGCTGGATTGAGAGTTCTTGACAAGGGATACACAAGGGCTGATCATGTCAAGAAGATCATCAGAAGCTTGCCAAGAAGATGGGGTCCTATGGTGACTGCTTTCAAAATTGCCAAGAATCTGAATGAAGTCTCTCTTGAAGAATTGATCAGTGTTGTGAGGAGTCATGAAATTGAGCTGGATGCTAATGAACCTCAGAAGAAAGGTAAGTCTATTGCATTAAAATCTAATTATAAAAAATGCACTAACGCTTTTCAGGCTGAAGAAGTAGATTCTGAAGAATCAGAATCAGAAGAAGAAGATGAACTGTCCATGATCTCCAGAAAGGTAAACCAACTCTGGAAGAGCAAGCAAAGGAAGTTCAAGAGCTTCGCAAGTTCAAAGAAGCCTGAAAGAGGAGAATCTTCTGGAGGCAGAAGATCTGACAAGAAGAATGTCATCTACTATGAATGCAATGAGCCTGGACACTTCAAGAATGAATGTCCAAAACTTCAGAAGGAGAATCCCAAGAAGAAGTTTCATAAGAAGAAAGGTCTTATGGCAACATGGGATGATTCAGAATCAGAATCAGAATCAGACTCTGAAGGCGAGCAGGCAAACCTTGCACTGATGGCCATAGTGGATGACGGATCAGAATCTACATCAGAATTAGATTCTGAAGAGGTATTTTCTGAACTATCTAGAGAAGAGTTAGTTTCCAGTTTAACTGAACTTCTGGAACTCAAGGCTCATCTTAGTATCAAATACAAAAAGCTGAAAAAGCTATTTGAATCTGAAACTAAGAAGCTGGAAGTGGAAAATTCTGAACTGAAGGAAAAAGTTTTAAAATTATCCAAAGACATTGGATCTCCTTCTGAATCAGAAAAATCCATTCCTAGCCTCAATCATATTCTGAAAGAATATGACTCGAGCTTCAGAAAGTTTCTATCTAGAAGTATTGGCAGAAGTCACCTTGCTTCTATGATATATGGTGTTTCTGGAAACAAAAGGATTGGCGTTGGCTATGAGGGTGATATCCCACGTAAATTTGAACCTGTAGATGATTTGAAAATCACATACAAGCCATTGTATGATCAGTTCAAATATGACCACTCACATGATATTAGGCTCACTTCACATGCCAAAAGCTTTAACACTACACACACCAAGAAGCATGTGACACAACCTAAAAAATATCAGGCTGCCAAACCTAAAGAATATCATGTTGTTCCTCCTGTTACTTATCATGCTAAACCCAAGTTCAATCAGAACTTGAGGAAAACTAACAAGAAAGGACCCAAGAAACTGTGGGTACCTAAGGAGAAGATAATTTCTGTTGCAGATATCCTTAGCAGCAAAGAAGACAAAGCACAAAATGTCATGGTACCTGGACTCTGGGTGCTCGCGACACATGACGGGAAGAAGGTCTATGTTCCAAGACCTAGTGCTTAAATCTGGTGGAGAAGTCAAGTTTGAAGGAGATCAGAAGGGCAAGATTATTGGCTCTGGAACCATAAGTATTGGTAACTCTCCTTCCATAACTAATGTACTTCTTGTAGAAGGATTAGCGCATAAATTATTGTCCATAAGTCAATTAAGTGACAATGGTTATGACATAATCTTCAATCAAAAGTCTTGCAAGGCTGTAAGTCAGAAGGATGGCTCAATCCTATTTACAGGCAAGAGAAAGAACAACATTTATAAGATTGATCTTTCTGATCTTGAGAAGCAGAAGGTGACTTGCCTTATGTCTGTTTCTGAAGAGAAATGGGTCTGGCACAGAAGATTAGGACATGCTAGTTAGAGAAAGATTTCTCAGATTAACAAACTAAATCTGGTCAGAGGACTCCCAAATTTGAAATACAAATCAGATGCTCTTTGTGAAGCATGTCAGAAGGGCAAGTTCTCCAAACCTGCATTCAAATCTAAGAATGTTGTCTCTTCCTCAAGGCCGTTAGAACTTCTGCACATTGATTTGTTTGGACCAGTCAAAATAGCATCTGTCAGAGGGAAGAAATATGGATTAGTCATCGTAGATGATTATAGGCGCTGGACATGGGTAAAGTTCTTAAATAACAAGGATGAGTCTCATTCAGTGTTCTTTGAATTCTGCACTCAGATTCAATCTGAGAAGGATTGCAAAATCATAAAGGTCAGAAGTGATCATGGTGGTGAATTTGAGAACAGATTCTTTGAGGAGTTCTTCAAAGAAAATGGTATTGCCCATGATTTCTCTTGCCCTAGAACTCCACAGCAAAATGGAGTTGTAGAGCAAAAGAATAGGACTCTACAAGAAATGGCCAGAACCATGATTAATGAAACCAATATGGCTAAGCACTTCTGGGCAGAAGCAATAAACACTGCATGTTATATTCAGAATAGAATCTCTATAAGACCTATTCTAAATAAGACTCCTTATGAATTGTGGAAGAACAGAAAGCCCAATATTTCATATTTTCATCCTTTTGGATATGTTTGTTTTATTCTGAATACTAAAGATCATCTTGGTAAGTTTGATTCTAAGGCACAAAAATGTTTCCTTCTTGGATATTCTGAACGCTCTAAAGGCTACAGAGTATACAATACCGAAACATTGGTTGTAGAAGAATCAATCAATATCAGATTTGATGATAAGCTTGGTCTTGAAAAGCCAAAGCAGTTTGAGAATTTTGCACATATAGATATTGATATATTAGAAGCTGTAGAACCAAGAAGCAAAGTTTCAGAAGCTGAAAATCTTAGAAGCAAAGAATCAGAAGATCAAGTTGCTGCATCTTTAGAGAATCTCAGAATTTCTGAAGAGCCAACCGTTAGAAGATCTTCTAGACTCACCTCAGCTCACTCAGAAGATGTGATTCTTGGAAAGAAAGATGACCCTATCAGAACAAGAGCATTCCTTAGGAACAATGCAGAATGTCAATTAGGTCTTGTTTCTTTGATCGAGCCAACTTCTGTTGATCAAGCTCTAGAAGATCCAGACTGGATAATTGCCATGCAAGAAGAACTTAATCAGTTTACAAGGAATGATGTATGGGATCTTGTTCCTAGACCAAAAGGTTTCAACATCATTGGTACAAAGTGGGTTTTCAGAAACAAGCTTAGTGAGAAGGGAGAAGTGGTAAGAAATAAAGCCAGACTGGTGGCTCAGGGTTATAGTCAACAAGAAGGTATTGACTATACAGAAACCTTTGCACCAGTGGCCAGGTTAGAATCTATTTACTTATTAATTTCTTTTGCCACTCAGCATAACATCACTCTGTATCAGATGGATGTTAAGAGTGCCTTCTTAAATGGTTATATAGATAAGAAAGTCTATGTCCACCAAACTTAAGAAATCATTGTATGGATTGAAGCAAGCTCCTAGAGCTTGGTACGAAAGATTAATTTCTTTCCTTCTGGACAATGGTTTCACTAGAGGACAAGTGGATACAACTCTCTTCTGTAAAACATCTAAGAAGGACATTTTAATTTGTCAAATTTATGTTGATGATATTATTTTTGGAACATCTAATGCTTCACTTGGAAAGGAGTTTGCTAAGTCTATGCAGGCTGAATTTGAAATGAGTATGATGGGAGAACTCAAGTATTTCCTTGGAATTCAAATCAATCAAACTTCTGATGGAACATATGTTCATCAAACGAAGTATGTGAAAGAACTTCTGAAGAAGTTTAATCTTTCTGAAAGCAAAGAAGTCAAAACTCCTATGCATCCAACGTGTGTTCTAGGTAAGGATGAGGTAAGTAAGAAGGTTGATCAGAAGCTGTACAGAGGTATGATTGGATCTCTTCTATATTTAACTGCTTCTAGACCTGATATTTTATTCAGTGTTTGTTTGTGCGCTAGATTCCAATCAGATCCTAGAGAATCTCACTTAACTACTGTTAAGAGAATTCTGAGGTATCTGAAAGGTACTACTAATGTTGGTTTAGTCTATAGAAGATCTAAAAAATACAACTTAGTAGGATTTTGTGATGCTGACTATGCTGGAGACATAATTGAAAGGAAGAGTACTTCTGGAAGTTGTCAATTTCTAGGAAGTCACCTGATCTCCTGGTACAGCAAGAAGCAAGCTACCATTGCCCTCTCAACAGTAGAAGCAGAATATGTTGCTGCTGCTGGTTGTAGCACACAAATGCTCTGGATGAAGAGTCAGCTAGAAGATTATCAAATATATGAGAGTAACATTCCTATCTTCTGTGATAATACTTCTGCCATATGTTTATCTAAAAATTCTATCTTACATTCCAAAGCTAAACATATTGAGATTAAACATCATTTCATTAGGGACTGTGTTCAGAAGGGTGTTCTCTCTTTAAGCTTTGTGGATACAGACCATCAATGGGCTGATATCTTTACAAAACCCCTTGCTGAAGATAGGTTTAAGTTCATTCTGAAGAATATCAGTATGGACTTATGTCCAAAATGAGAAGATAAGAAGGTCTTACGTATGGCTAAGTTCTGAAATGTGTTGGGATTATGTTTTTATAAGAAGTTCTGATTATGATCAATTAGAAGTTCTGATTCTGTTATTACTAACGTTTCATTATCTAAGTTGATTCAGAATCTCTTTTAAAGCAAAACAGCTGTCACCAGTTTTTCCAGAAAATGAACACGTGTTCACTATTTTTGGACAAGCATGCGTGCAGTTGAGGAGACGCCGCCCTAGGTAACTGTGCAAATCATTTCAGTTTGTCACTTTATCTCTCCTAACGTCATATCTCATTAAATGCAAATTGATGTCATGTTTTTCTGTAATCATTTCATTTAAACCATATTGCATTTATTATTTTCTTTTATTCAATCTTTTAAATACCTCTCTTCATCTTCATTTCATCTTTTTCACTCTCTCTCTCTTCATTCGTCCCTCACTTTTTGCATTCATCACATAAACCCTAGCTTGTGTCTGTAACTTAGAATCTCATCATGAATCCTTCGTCAAGTTCCTCAAGCCAAGCAGAAGTTTCTTCCACTCATCTGGTTTTCAGCAAGCATGGGTATGCTCCATTGAAGACCTGTTCCATTCCTACATCAGAAATGGAAGTTCTTTGTGAGTCTTTGGTGGATTTTGAGAATCTGAAAGCACATGGTTTCAAACCTGATGCAAAGATATTGGCACAAGGGTGGTCAAAATATCTTGATAGATTGGTTGGACCAATTTATCCGGCTCTTGTGAAAGATTTCTGGGCTCATGCAACGGTTACTCCAACTGCAATCATCTCCTTCGTGTTAGGGCATGAAGTTGTGATAACTGAGAAGTTGATCAGGAAGCTGTACAACTTGGATGATGAAGAAGGATGCACTGGTCCTCTTCATGCCAGAGTTAGTTGGCTACAGGTTGAAAGACAAATATCGTATGCTACTGATATTGAATCTCATAAAACTGGTACATTGAGGGCGTTCTATCAAGTTTGGGCTGAGATTAATCTGGGTTCTCTCCATCACAGAAGAAGATCGTTCTCCTCCTCTTACATTAGTCCTGATCACAAATATACTCTTTTCTGCATTGGAAGAAGAATTGAACTCAACATCTCCAACATTCTTTTTCAGAATCTGAAAATGGCTATTGAAGAGTCAAGAGATGAAGAACATGAGAAGTATCCTCATCTTCCAAGAAATGCTATTCCTTTCGCCAGAATGATTTCAGACATTCTGATAGAAAGTGATTTGATGGACTCTCTAAGGACTATTGGAACGTCCAAATTCTTTGGAGTCATTCAGGGTCATGTCTTCAATGGTTTTGATCGGCTAAGATTGGAACTTATCAGGGAGTTAACTTTTATTCCTGTAATCTTCCCAGATATTCTGACCAGAAGAATTCCGGTTGAAGGCTTTGCTACCGTGTTCCAAGCAGAACTTCACAAGGCTGTTAAGCATTACTTGGAAGCTTCTGTAAGAACTCAATCTTCTGTTGATCCTGCATGGATTCGTGGAAGAGTGCTTCCTTCTTTGGCTGACCTTCAGAAGAAGGATCAGAAGAAGCAAGAAGCAAGGCTGAAGAGAAAGGCTCAAGAAGAAGAAGCCAAGAAGCAAAGGGTCACCTTTGATCCTGTCAAAGTAAACTCCCAAGAATATCAAGATCAGCGCATCAGGGAATCTTTCCGTACTAAAAGTACTACAAATTTTCCTAGGCAAGTATACCAACCACCTCCTTCTGAACCTCAATCTTCTATCCAACCTCCTCCTTCTGAACCTCACAACACCTTCACCATTCAAAATCCTCCTCAACCATCTCTTTCTACACCTGTTTTGAACCCCACTCCACTAATTTTCTATCCTCCCACACCCACTGATATACCATCCTCATCAACCATCTCCACAGATATTCCATCTTCTTCAACCACAGCAGTTTCACCTTCTCTATCCCATCCCTTTCCTACCAGAAAATCCAACCCATACTGCCTTCTCTACCCTGACTACAAATTCACCTTCAATCCTCCTGAACCTGAACCTCATATCTACCTGGAGTTGTTCAGACATGAAGTTATCACTAGGCTGGATCTCTTGAAAGATGCCTTCTTAAATGACCTTGATGATGTTTCTACTAGAAATCTTTGGAGAAGTTTTTGCCAAGATTTTCAGGTTGGAGCCATGGCTGTTCAGAAGAGACTAGTGGCTGCTGCACCTGGTTATGCTGGATATCTTCTTGAAGTTGATGATGGAAAATATTTTCATCCTATCAGAAACAGGAGAGTTCTTGAGGAGAAGATGTTTGTTGATGAGTTGCTGGACAATCCTTGTAGGGATATTGTGGTCTGGAGACCTAAGTATCCAGTTCTGACTGGAGACTTCAAGTCACTATTTGACTTTCTGAGGGAAAATCCTTCTGAGGAGGACCCCAATTTGGTCATTCCAGAAGTTGTTGATCCTCCAGAAGTTGAAGGTCCTTCTGCTCCAAGGAATCTTGCTGCCATTCTTCAAGCTCTTGAGAATGGAGATTCTGATCTTCATGCTCCTGAGTATGAAGAAGATGCTTATATGGGAGAAGCTGATGCTGAAGATCATCTTGCTGAGACTATTCCTGTTGAGGAAAATCATGATGATGATCTAACAATGGAAGCTGCTGTTGAGATTGTCGTCCCTCTGAACAGAAGTTGTGAAGCTTCTTCTGGTGAACCCTCTCTTCTTGTGAAGACTCTAGAGGTTATTCAGAAGAACCAAGCTGAGCTAGCTTCTCGCATGGACAAGCAAGAAGACACCCATGCTGAGTTTCGCTCTTTCATGGAGAGGCAGACTGAGAGCAATGCTGGGATTCATGACATGCTGGCCAAGATTATGTCTAAGCTAGGGTCGTCTTAGTCTTTTATGTCTTAGTTGTTTCTTTGTTTCTTGCATCTGTCTTCTATGCATCTTCCTTGTACCTTCTGATAATTCTCTTTTGCAATCAATGAAAATTATCCTTCTTTTCTCTCATATTGTTTTGTTTTTCATCTGAATCTTTTGTGTTTTTGATGTTATGACAAAAAGGGGGAGAAAACTGTGATAAATGATCTGATTTATTTTATCAGTTGCTGGGAGAAAGTCTCCACATTTCTAACAGAACGTGCAAGTTCTATGTCTTTGAGTGTTTTGCAGGAAGTGAAGATATTCTTAAAAGCTCAACATGAGAAGCAAAGACATGAGGAAAAGCAATTCTGTATGGAATCAAGCTCATGGAAATTTGAAGCAAGCTGAGTGCTGTGAAGCTTCAAGATCAGAAGCAAGAAGGAAGAATGTTATGATATTCTGATGATAGAATATGCTCTAACTCATTCTTATCCCTTAAATGTTCTGATGCATGTTTTTGTTCTAAATATGCTCCGAAACATTATTGTTTATGCTCTGATACATATTATATGTTCTGATACATATTTTATGTTTTGATTCATTCATGCTCTGACTTTTGTCGTGTAGGTTGTTTTGTAACATTTCAGGATGTAAAGATGCTCTGATGATGCTCTGGTACATTTAACAATGTTCTGATACAATCTAGCATGCAATGATCCAAGAAGAAATTCAAGCTCTGAAGCTGTCCTATGGAAGCAAGAAGCAGAAGCTATGAATGTTCCGAAGATCTAAGCATATGTGATCGTCTTAACTGAAATGGAAAATACTCAGGGAAGTCCTTTATTTATAAATTTCTTCCAGTATTTATTTCAGGGGGAGATTGTTAATCTCAGGGGGAGATTGTTAATCTCAGGGGGAGACATATTCACACACTATGTTTATATGCTTATGCTATAACTGTGTAATTGTCTTTAGCCGTCTGATATTCTGATTGCAAATTCATATCATTTATATATGTTTTTGTCATCATAAAAAAGGGGGAGATTGTTAGAACAAGATTTGTTCTGATCAATATTCTTAGTTTTGATGATAACAATGTATATGAATTTTGTATGAGATAATGTGGTACTCTAATACTATGCAATTTCCATTTAAGGAATTATATAAAGAGTATGCACAAAATCAGCGCAAGAAGCACTGACTCATAAGGTTCAGCATGCAACATCAGAACATGGTCTGGCAAGACATCAGAAGATGGTCAAGCAGAATCAGAACATGGTCTATGGAAGCATCAGAAGGACTTGAGATCAGAAGCAGAAGCACTGAAGTTCTCATGGTATCACGCTAAGAAGCACTTCAAGGTCAGAAGACAAGAAGATGCTCTGCACCAAGCTGTTTGACTCTGATGATATTCAAATGTTGTTTACACAAACATCAGATCAGAAGCAAGTACAAGATGGCAGGCTACGCTGACTGACAAAAGGAACGTTAGAAGCTATTAAAGGCAACGTCAGTAGACACAACGAAAGCAAGGCTCGAGGTAGTTGACAAAAGAGTGAAATATTAAATGCAATGCTGTACGGATTACGCAAAGCATTAAATGCTCCCAACGGTCATCTTCTCAAACGCCTATAAATAGAAGTTCTGATGAGAAGCTGAATACAACACTTGCGCAAATATACAGAAACGCTGTCAAATTCAAAAAGCTCTCAAACTTCATCTTCAATCTCACTACATTGCTGTTGTAAAATAATAGTGAGATTAAGCTTAAACTTAAGAGAAAATCACAGTTGTGATAATAGCTTTATATGAAGCATTGTAACTCTTAAAAGAATTTGTTTACATTTAATTGTAAGAACTAGAGTGATCAGGTTGTTGATCAGAATAATCTAGAAAGTCTTAGAGGGTATCTAAGCATTTTGTTCCTAGAGTGATCAGGTTGTGATCAGTATACTCTAGAAGACTTAGAAGTTGTCTAAGTGGAAAACCATTGTAATCTTGTGTGATTAGTGGATTAAATCCTCAGGTGAGGTAAATCACTCCAAGGGGGTGAACTGGAGTAGTTTAGTTAACAACGAACCAGGATAAAAATCATTGTGTAAATTGTTTTTATTTTACAAGTTTTAAAAGCTACACTTATTCAAACCCCCCCTTTCTAAGTGTTTTTCTATCCTTCAGTGTGGTAATATATTCATGATGATTGTGATTGGATATATGATGGTGGTAGTACTTTGTTGTAATTGATAATTGTGTTGTGAATGTTGTGTACAATTGTCGGATATTTCATAGAGTTGGATTAATGTGGTATGCGGTAAGTTAAGATTGATGAGATAATCTTAATTGCATAGATTGTTGGTATTTGTACATACATTCATAACATGGTCGACTTTATGGTGGAAGCGGTGAAACTTGGGTTGACATGGTAAGAGACGTTGATCCTTGAATGGAAATAGGCGTAGAAGACGTGATCCTTAATTGGAGATAGGCGTATTGGCTTTGATCTTGTCCGGATCGGGAGTGTGGCTTGGATTCTAGATATTGAATCGGAAAGCGGTGAAACTTTGGATTCACATGGTACCACATGCATTGAGTCACACTTACATATTCGAGTCACATTGTGTGTTATGTGATTGTTTGTATTTATGAGATTGCTTTGCTTGACGATTGACATATGGTATATGAATTATTTATTTTGAGGAGAGTGATGAATTGTGAAATATATGCTTGTTTATGTTTGCATTTCCCATTATTATGTTTTCTACAATAATTTGAATTCTCACCCTTCTCTTTGAATGTTGCCCTTTGTTGGTAACGTGCAGGTTCAGACGATTAGTTGCTTGTTCGTGGCTTAGCCGAAGAGCTCCGAGTTTTGTTATTTGATTAGGTAGAGAGTCATATGCTCTGGTCATGTAACACTTGGGGGGAATTTTGTTGACTTATTCTTATGTTTTGAACCTTGCTATCTTTATGTATGTTAATATTTGGATATATTGTTTTAAAGGCCTTGTAGCCTAGATTTGTGAATTTAAGTAGCATGGATATTAATGTTATTTTGAATTGGTAGATGGATATGGTATAGGACATATTCATTGAACTTATGTGGTTGATCCGCTGTCGCGCCCGGATAAAAAACGAGTTGTTTTGAACAAAACCGTAGAAAGCGACAAGTGACTCGCGTATCATATCACAAGGATTCTCGTTGATTATTAACCAAAGGTAAATCGATTTAGGGGAGGGTTATTTTAGATTTAGATTAAACAAAATAGTGAAAATAAGTGATTATCAAAATAAGCTGAAACGATTAATCTACTATTTTGGCTTCCTAACTTATCATCGATCCAAATAATTTCCAACTCACAAGCGGATTCTACTCCCTTTTCGATTATAACAACAATTATACAAGCGCAATTGATATTATATGATGTATGTTCCTAATTCCCAAATTAAGCAAACGGATTATATATAGCAATCGTGAATTAAGCAAACACGACAAACATACGCGGATTAAGCAAACGCGATTAAAGTATAGGAACACGCAACCATCGAAATAAATCAATTTAACCTTTGGATAATATCGAATTAAGAAAACAACATATCAAAGATTAGAATTGAAAGAAAATAGATTAATTGGAAAATATAAGAACCTCAAAGTATCGGCGGAAACCGTTTACAGCAGATTAACCTCTAAGAATTAGTTCTTCATGATCAAACATACAAGCTCTCAATTGTGAATAGTAAAATTGTGAATAGTGAATAGTGAACAGTGTTTCGTGGCTGCTAGACCTATTAGGAATCATCCAAAAAATGTTTATGATCCAACTGGGTCGAATTACAAAACCCGACCCACTACTAGCGACCCGAAACTGAAAATATAAAGTGTTGCAGCTTCAAACGCAAAACTGGGAATTATAGGCTCCGATTCTGACTTTGAATCCAACATGAAAGTTGTAGCTCTCTCTCTCTCTTAGCTTTCCGACGATTATTAGAACAACTCAATCGGACTCCCGGAACTTCAGTTATGATCGTTTCCGTGTAGACTGCTAAAGTTGAAAAATAAAGTGCGAAAATTAAATAAAGCTAAAAATAAAATAAATTATAAAAACATATTAAAACTTCAAAATAATTAAAACAAATGGAAGAAATGTTTGAGTACAAACATGGAAGAAGGTGCATCAAAATGCACTGATCAAATCCCCCCACACTTGAACTTTTGCACTCCGAGCAAAATGAAAAACGAAACAAAGAAAGCACAAATACATCAACAGTTACTCATCCTAGGCTACAAATCTTATTCGGGTAAGTTTGCATCGACATGTACTAATCTTGCACATTAAGGACATCGTAAGAACACTAACCACAGTTATGCAAACATAAGCCTCCTAAATACACACACTGAAGGATAGAAAAACACTTAGAAATAGGGGGTTTGAATAAGTGTGACTTTAAAAACTCTTAAGATAAAAACAATGAACACAATATTTTTATCCTGGTTCGTTGTTAACGAAACTACTCAAGTCCACCCCCTTAAAGTGATTTACCTCAAATGAGGATTTAATCCACTAATCAATCTTGATTACAATGGTTATCCACTTAGAAACACTCTAAGTCTTCTAGAGTATACTGATCACAACTTGATCACTCTAGGAAATCACCACTTAGAAACTTCTAAGTCTTCTAGAGTCTACTGATCTCACTGATCACTGTAGGAACCTTTTACAATCAATGTAAAATAAATATTTACAAGAGTATGAATTGCTTCTTAGTAAGCTATAATCACAACTGTGATATTTCTCTTAAGTTCTAAGCTTAACACTCACTAAATATTACAATAGTTGTGAGGTTGAAGATGAAGTTCGTGAGATTTGAATTCAACAGCGTTTCAGTATTTTTGCAAGAGTTGTTTTTGTGCTTCTGATCAGAACTTCATATTTATAGGCGTTTGAGAAGATGACAGTTGAATTGCATTTAATGCATTGCATGAATAGTACAACTTTGCATTTAATGTTTTCACTATTTTGTCAACTACCTCGAGCCATGCTTTTCCTGCTTTTACTGACTTTTCCTTTTGTAGTTTCTAACGTTCCTTTTGTCAGTCAGAGATTAGACTTAATAGCCTGTCATCTAGTACCAACTTCTGATCTCATATTTGTGAATACAATGTTTGAATAATCAGAGTCATTCAGCTTGGTGTAGAGCATCTTCTTGTCTTTTGACTTTGAAGTGCTTGAGCGTGATACCATAAGAACTTCAATGCTTCTGCTTCTGATCTCATGTTCTTCTGATGCTTCATAGACCATGTTTTGATTCTGCTTGACCATCTTCTGATGTCTTGCGAGAGCATGTTCTGATGTTGCAATCCTGAACCTTCTGAGTCAGTTCTTCTTAGCGCTGAATTGTGCATACTCCTTATATATTTTCTGAAATGGAAAATGCATAGGATTAGAGTACCACATTGTCTTATACAAAATTCATATACATTGTTATCATCAAAACAAGAATATTGATCAGAACAAATCTTGTTCTAACACAAACCAATTCAAATCTTATTATTATACCATAACCTAACTTACTCATCCTTTTTGCTCTTTTTCATTCAGGCGCAATCACATTAAGCCTGTTATCTCCACACACTTATAGCAAGACGACCGGTTAGTGACTCTGATCCTTTTCTGCACGGGGTTCGAGTACTTACGTGGCATAACCCTTTGTTTACTCAGTTGTAGTTGCGGGGGATCAGACCGTAATCCTCCCTATCAAATTCAGCACCAGAAACCGCTGAACCAACTAACAAAGAGTCTTGAAATCTTTTTTTGAAGGTTCCACAACCGTTGGGTTAAGTGACCGGGTGAGGGTCACCAAACTTAGAAGGTGTATTACCTTTTTCTTTTTTTTTTCTTTTTTTTTTCTCGGAACATTCGCTTATATTCATCGGCTTCCCTGCGTAAAGTGTTTGAGAGATGGTGCCGACTGCTGAAATAAACTACTCAAGAGCTGTCAGAGAATGAGAATTTAAGGCTAAAACATAATAAAAAATTCAAATCGATTTCCATATGCAGGAGACTTACGGTGTTAGAACGATACCGATCTTGTGAATTTTTCCCAAGTCTCCGCAAACTCGACTCAAATTAGTCTATAGCCTAAAACTTTCAAAACGATGCATATTTATTTTAATATAATAACTAAAAACAAAACAAAACAAAACAAAGAACAAAAACAAAGAAAAATAAATGATTCCCTCCCCCACACTTAAAACATGCATTGTCCTCAATGAAAGAAACAAACATAAAATAAAAGAGAGGAGAGAGAGAGAGAGAGGAAAGAACACACCCGTGTAGTCAAGGAGGATAGGTGATCACATAAGCATCCTTTCTCAAAGAGATATCTTCTACATTTTCTTCTTTCAAAGTGGGGCTCTCATGGAGTAGCTTTGAATAATGTTCATTGAACTTGAAATTTTTATTAGTGCCTTCGCCTTTTATTCCAGGATCAAAGAAGAATCTTCGATAAATAAAAGTGTTGAATGGGCACGTGATCTTCTTTTCCACAACATCAGAGATCAAAAGATTGAGGGGCTGCCCCACTACTTTTGTTTCATCTTCCCTTTCAATTGAGACCCTATGCAAAATCATAGATGGGCTAATATTAGAAATTTCAGTCAAAGTCCACCTAATCACATTCTTATGCTTCTTCAAAACCTGTAATAGCTTATTTTCTTGATCAAAATCAAGGTTAGAAGAAATTATAATCGAGAGTTTTTCATTACTCTCTAAATAAGCGTATTTCAAATTTTCAGGAAGTTGCTTCAGCTCGGGGGAAGGTGGCTGCTCAATGGAAGGAGTGCTTGAGGTTGTCGGGATGTCAAGAGTATCATCTGCATGAACAGCTTCATCGATAAGAACTTCACCTGTAGTAAATATGTTACCCTACAAGGCTGCATCAATCTCAGCACATACAACACAAATGTTAGTGTCAGTACAATCAGAACATGAGTAAACATCATCAAAATCAGACAGTGATGGAAAATCAGATGAAAGCAAATCATTACGAGTATCATCAACATTTTCAGAAAGCGACTCAATTTGAAAAATAGAATGCTCTTCCAAGGGTTGTTGGTTTGATCCTTGAGCTTGCTGCATGGCATTCATCAAAGTGGAAAGCTGTCCAATTTGTGTTTGCAAAGTCTGAAGAGTAGAATCTATTTGTTGTTGATACTGGAGATTATTCATAGCCATTTGCTTGACAAGGTCCTCTAGTGAAGGTCCGGAAGATGCAAAAGTGGTAACTTGGGGAGGGAAGAATCTTTCTAAGAATACTTTTTTGAGATCATTCCAGCTTGTAACAGAGTTCGGCTCAAGGTAGTATAACCAATCTTTTGCAGCACCTTGAAGTGAGAACGGGAAGACTCTCAGCTTGATATGGTCTTCTGTTATTCCTTTAGGTCTCAATAATGTAGAACAAACAATCTGGAATTCCTTTAGATGCTTATGTGGATCCTCACCTGCAAGACCACTAAACCTTGGCAACAAGTGTATTAAACCAGATTTCAATTCAAAGGGAACAACAACATCAACATATTCAATATATAAACCATTATAATTAACATCAAGCGCAACTAGCTGCCTTAGTGTTCTTCACAGCTACAAATGCGAAACTGCCAACAATGTCCTATAACAGCCATAAACAAATAGAATGAAGGAACACAATTAAAATAAGTTCAGAAATATATAAAAACACAAAATTTAATCTAATTAGATGAAATGAGAATTTTGATAATTTTTTTAGGTTTTTTCGACTCTATGAAAACAGTAAAAAATTCATTAAAAATAGAAAAACGATAAATTTGGCAATTTTGGATTGAATTCCCTTACTCTTCTAGAGTAAGGGAGTATTAATCGCACGATTTTTCTACTTCCAGTAGGCAAAAACTTTTTACAATCGAATACAATTTTTTCAAAAACTGAATTTTTCGACTCTAAACGCGGATTGGCCAAAACCGCGAGGAAACTAAGGCCTAAACGCGAGAACACTAAACCTATGACTCTAAAAACGATTAATAATAACAAGAATCCCCGGCAACGGCGCCAATTTGATCTGCTGTCGCGCGCGGATCAAAAACGAGTTGTTTTGAACAAAACCGTAGAAAGCGACTGTCATACCCCAAATTTGTCCTACCCCTTTACTTCTAACTGGCTTAGGCTTTACATTCATGTACATACAACACTTAGGTCATAATCCATACCCATGCATGCATATCATTGGTATTAATCAAAGACTAGCAAGAAAGAACTCTTATGGCAAAGGAATTTCCTACCAAAGGTGAGGATCTGAAGTGTGATTATGTGGCTTTGTTTTCATTGAAGTCTTCCTGGATTAGGGTTCTTCTCAACTCAAGGCATTGGGGGAGTGTACAAGTTTGTAACTCATCTGGTTGTTCCTAATCAGGGTTTCCTTGACCAAAGTCAACCAGCTGACTTTCTGGTCAACATTTAATCAGGAATGGATTTTATGAGTGAGAAGCTTTCATACTGACTATGCGGATGCATTCATTTGACTGGATTTGACTGGAGAAGATTTAATCGGGAATTTCATCAATAATCGGAGAAAAATCAGAACAGTTGACTTTTGGGTTGAAATCGGAAGAATTAGTCGAATATTGACTTTTGGTGGAAAATCGGTCAAGAAAAGTCGAGGAATGAATAAAATCGGGAGTTTGACAAAAGTTGCCAAAAATAGAAAAAAATCAAAAGTGGAAAGTTCCATACTTAGAAAATTTTTTGGCCCTTAAAAAGTTTGATGAACAGTCCACTTCACCATCAGTTTACACGTGGCAAATGGAACTTTTTGGAGAAATTTACAACATCAAAGTTGTTCCTCTCATGGAGGAGAGCAACTTTGTAGTTGGACACTTTTTAATTTGAAGCTTGGTTGAAGAGTCATAAATGTATGAAGTGGGAGATTTTCATTTGAATCAAGTCATGAGGCTGGGCAGATTGCTGGGCACGCGTGAAGCAATTCATCGAACAGGTGGTGTGCCAATTTCAAGACTGATTATAGAGAGGTACAAGAGTCCATTGATTACAAACTTGACACCCATCAATTCCCCTCCATGTTCTTTACACAATAAGATAAGAATCAATCCAATTGGGTAAGTATGGAATCAATGATGAAGCTCCAAAGTCAAGCCCTTGCCAAGTCACGCATTGACAGATTACCAAGCAAAATCCTGGGCAGCACGCATGCATTTCATCAAATACGTGATGTGCCAAATTTGAAACCAATTTTAGGGCTCTATAAGTCTCCGTTCGGATCAGGCTAGGTACCACAATATTCCTTGCCATGCCCTCTATCCAACAAGTCAAGTACCAGTAATTTTGGTGGCATGGTCATTGAGGTATAAGGTTCTAAAGCGGCGCCTTCGCAAAGTTCCACTTGTACAAGGATGTAGGCTAGATTTCATGTCACGCGCGCGCAAGCCTTAGACAGCAGCAAGGCACCATGTCCCAGCCCATTTTTCTCCCATTCCTAAGCATTGATTCAAGAGATATTCAACATCAAAATCCTTTAATTCCATTCCCTCTTTGTAGTGATACAAAGCTCGACTCAGATGGTGGACCATAGAGAGAAATAGAAGACCTCAAAGTGAGCCTCATGAACATCCAGCCACGAGCCACACAATCCATGCACCATGCTTGCAATCAACTGCATATCACCCTTACAACCAGTCCATACACTACTGCACACATAAAAGAAAAAGCTACACTACGCGCATCCTCACCATAAGCCATACATGCACTCTCACTATATAAGGACCCTCACTCCACAAATTCACACTACACACTTCATTTTTTCTTCTCAGCTTCACATCACAACCGCACACTCTCATTACTCTTCTCTCTTCTCATAACAATCTCCATAACCAACCCTAACAACCTTCATCTTCATCCAACAAACTCCATAACCGAATCTCCTTCTTCAATCATCATCACCACCTTCAACAACCTCCTCCAACCACCATTAGCAACCCTCATCAACCTCCACTCAAAAACCGTCATCATCACTGCCATTACCACCACCATCACTACGTCTTCATCAATCTCTAGCATCAAGCCACGGATTCAAACCTCCTCCATAATCATCTGACTCAACCTCGATCTTCATCATCATCTCCATTCACTATCATCATCATCATCATCATCATATCTTGGCAAAGAGGAGCATAGCTTTGTAGAACTCTCTCCTGGAATCAAGAATTGAACAAGTAAGTGGTTCTATAAACTTCTCAGCATTAGCCACCATGGGATAGGTCATGAAGCATTTGTGCTGCACATTTACACATTCTTTTCATTCTTGGTAATTGGATCTGTTTTGCTCGAATAACTTGCTGTTTGAATGTTAAGATTGCTCGCTTGAGCTTTGTGAATGATTTGAATCTCGTTGTTGTGATTAGTTTGGTTTTTAATGGAAGTTGTTCAAGTTAGGGCTTTGAAAATGTGTTAAGTTCGAATTTTAGGGGAAGAATTAAAGAAAACTGAGTGCAGATTCGGATTCAGGGGAAAATTTTGAGTCGGGAAGTGGTAGACTTTTAAGTTTACGGGCATTTTGTTTTTTTCCGGCGGAGGTTGTGCCGGAGAAGATGACCGGAACAGTAGGTTCCGGCATCTGTTCTTTTTCTATCTTCTCCGAGCAGCTGAGATGGCGCGAGCCTATTGGTCTCTAGGGACTGATTTTGATTCCATTTTGTCCTTAGTACAATCATTGGGAACTGAGATGTTAATATCTTAGTGGCTGGGAGTTTATCTTGTATGTTAGTGATTTAATGAAAATGTGGCCCATTGATACTTATCACATTCTATTCTCATGTTACGTTGTTATTGGAAATAATAAAATGCCATGTTGTATAATTCATATAAGCCATGTCTGTTTGTAATAGAAAAGAAAGTGGAACGTAATAGAAAACGTGACGTAACATGCATGCTGGTTGGAAAATGGAAATGAAATGAGAATAATATGTGGCAGTAGTGAGTGGGTCACGCATCTGGTTGTATGGGCCTTAGCGCCATTACTGTTTCCACCCCTATCTTGCAGGCCCATGCGCCTATTTGACACAATCTCAGTTCATATTGAAAGTGATGTTGCACCCCTCCCCTTTGGTAGTTTAGATCTAGTTCATTTTTATTTTGTTTTCTCTTATTTTTCAACTCATAATTCCCTTTTTAATCACATAAAAAATACATAAAAATTGTTCATAGATATCTTAGGGTATGTAAATAATTGTCATGATTTTTGTTAATTTTTCTTAATTGTTTTAGTCCTTTTAATAAATCCTTTTCTTCACAATACATTTGAATTTCCTTGGATTAACACTTCTTTGTAAATAATTCTCTAATAGACTTAGGATTTAATTTTAGTCTCGATTTTTTTGTATAGAATTAATGGATGTATGTGTGCTTGTGAGTATCATTCGTTTGCTATAATTCTCAATTTTATTTGTCGCATATTGATTTTCCTTTACCTATTCCATGTATAGTTTTTGTTAAATTGTATAGTTTTATTTTCGATTCCCTTGTATAGACAACTTAGATTAGAATTTAGGATACGTTCCCTATTGCATTCTTTTTCTTTTCAACTTTTAAAATATGTAATAAATATCGATGAAGATCATACCGTTACTATATTTCATAGTAGGAAAGAAATGATTGGGGCGTAGGCCCCGATGTATGTTCTTTCCTACTTAGCGGAGAAGAAATGATTGAGGTGTGAAGCCTCGGTGTATTTCTTAACCGTTATTTAGAGAAACGATTGTGGCGTAGGCCTCGATGTGCATTCTCTAAATATTCACAAAAGAACTCCTTTTTGTATCTCTTTTACTTAGCGGAGAAGAAATGATTGAGGTGTGAAGCCTCGATGTATTTCTTAACCGTTATTTAGAGAAACGATTGTGGCGTAGGCCTCGATGTGCGTTCTCTAAATATGCAAAACAAAACTCTTTTTGGTATGATCTAAGTCACAAAGTTAAAATCCCCATAAAAAACACCAATCAAAAACACTTCAAAAAACACTAATAAATGGTCAGATTTAAAACAAAGTAAGGAAGTGATGCGAAGCCTTGTAGTAGGTTCTCGTCATCATGGAATTACCCTTAAAAGATACAAACCAATTCTCTCTCTCTTCCCTCTTTTCTTAAGGGCATTGTTATCTCCGCTCCATTGCATCCTAGGCTGTCCCCTTATGCAAGAGCGCGAGCGTTAACTCCACCCAACTAAAAAACACAAAAACAAACAGAAAATCGTGAGCCGAGCTACGGTAACTCTGATTCCTGAAAAGGATACGTAGGCAGCGGGGTAGGGCCCGTGCGAGTACAATTCTTTATTTTCCCTACATTTTGCATTCATTCGCATTTAGACATAGACATAGTACACACCCTTTAGATAGAAACAAACATAGGTGGATACCATCGAGTACGATGGGCGCGAGGGGTGCTAATACCTTCCCCTTGCGTAACCGACTCCCGTACCTTGATTCTCTGGTCGCAAGACCCTGTTCCTTCCTTTGTTAGGTTTTCTGATATTCCTTTCCCTTATGGGATAAATATATTGGTGGCGACTCTGTTGTTTCATTTTCGCGAGCGTGCGACAGCTGGCGACTCTGCTGGGGAACTAGCTTAGTCAATCCTAGCTTGTGTTTGCTTTCTTTTCTTTGGGTGTTCATTTATTGATTTATTGCTTTATTGCTTTACTGCTTTACTGCTTTATTACTTTATTTCTTTATGCCTCGCATATCATGACTATTTATTGCTTGCATATCATGTTTATTTTCTCGCATTCTGGACTATATTATGGGTCCCCGTGGGGGCCACGTATTTTCTCTGTTTGCAGGTTGGGTGGATTGTTTCTATGAGGTAAAAGGCCCAATACCCAGGCCAGAGTTGACACATAGGACACCTAGGATAGAGTGGATAGTCATGACGCCGATGAGATGTCAGGTCTTGTCTAGTGCGATCATGAGACCCACGCCCAGTCGAGGTCCAAATGGGGTATCATTGTTGGCATGTAGATGCAACAACATTGGTGCCTCAGGAGGACTGATAACGCTGGTTGCCATTTTGACCTACCTTGACCTAGACTACACCCGTGAGTGGGGAGGGATATACATGACAGGTACCGTTGGTGATTATTCTGTTCTGTTGATGACTATTGGTTCTCCTGGTATTCAAAAAGGTGTCGGACCTTTGATCCTGTGACATTTGACCTGTATCTGTAACACCCCATAATTTCAGTTTATTAATTTAATTTGGATTTAAATTAAATAATTGGAATTTTAGTATTTTTATTTGGAATTATTTGGAAAATGATGAAATATTGGCATTGGGCCTAGAGTGGTGGTTAGCAGTAAGGGGGGTGTTAACTAAGCAAGCCCATTATAATATTTTATTTTATTTTTCATAAAATAGAGGAATTGGGAAAAGAGAAGCAGTAGAAGCAGATTTTGGAAAAAGGAGAACACGTGAAAGTGAGAAGAGCCAAAGGGGGAGAAGAACTTCGAAGATTCGACTCTGAGGTAAGGGGGGATTCTTCGGGTTAGTATTCCTTATGTGATTGTAGGTAGTATGATTGATTAGGATTGTTGTCTAGTTCAATCGTACGTGTCGGGTTTGGGAATTTTGTTAGGTTTTGAGAATCTTGTATGAATTGGCATGATTTTGTTGATACTTGTGATATATGATGTTAATACATGTCAATAACTTGTTTGAAATGTGTAATTGTGTGAAAAACAATGATATTTGTGTGTATGTTCGTATGTACCTGAAATTGGGGTATTGGGATATGGTAAATGCTGTCAAAATGGTGATTTTTGCTGTGCAGGTACGTAGGAACCGGTTCCCATGTGGGACGAACCGGTTCCCCCTTGTAAAAACAGAGAAATATGGGTTCTGGGTAGCTGGGAACCGGTTCCCATGTAGGGACAACCCGGTTCCCCATAGTAAAAACCAGAGACGAGACTTTGAAGCTGCCAGGAACCGGTTCCCACGTAGGGACAACCCCGTTCCTGCAGCACTTTTTCTAAAAATGTTTTATCTTTGAAAACTCATAACTTTTGATCCGAGTATCCGATTTATGTGCCGTTTTGGGCGTTGCGAAGCTAATGAGATGCTTTATCTGATGAATTGATAAAATGGGCAATAGCCAACTTTACTTTTTAAACTCGATTTAATTATTAATGAATTGAAAGATAGTATATGTATATGTGCTTATATATATGACTATTGATGCATGTTCTGTATTGGTGATGAGATTGTGATATTTATTGGGTGATGTTGGTTTATAACATGTCGTAAATGAATACATATTTTGTGATTATGTTGTTGGGTTGTTTTGATAATTGGTTACATTGTGTGCAATGATGTTAGATGTAACGATGTATGAACGTGGTGATGATTGATGAATTATGAATGTTAATATACTGTTAATATTAACATGTGAACTGTGGTGAATGTATGTGTGATATGTTTGTATGAATGCTAAGAATATATACATGCTTATTGGTGATGATTTGGTGATGATAATGAGACGATGTGTTACATCGGATTGGTGATGTTGTAAGCATGTTATATGTTGCATTCATTGGCATACATTTTTGGTGATGGATCCCGGTGATGAAAGTGGATCAAAACGGTGGGCATGATTCCCAGTGTGGGGAATCGGTGCTGGATATTTTGGTGAGCATGATTCCCAGTGTGTGGAATCGGTGCTGGATATTTTGGTGAGCATGATTCCCAGTGTGTGGAATCGGTGCTGGATATTTTGGTGAGCATGATTCCCAGTGTGTGGAATCGGTGCTGGATATTTTGGTGAGCATGATTCCCAGTGTGTGGAATCGGTGCTGGATATTTTGGTGAGCATGATTCCCAGTGTGTGGAATCGGTGCTGGATATTTGGTGAGCATGATTCCCTGTGTGTGGAATCGGTGCTGGTTAAACTGTATCTCAGTGATGAGGATATCAGTTGGATGGGTATATCCCATGTATGGTACCACATGCATAGTGTCAGTTTAATCATATGCATTGGTTATAACATGATTGGATGGAATTCAGTGTTATGCCTTGGTGTGTTTATATGATTGATGTATTAAGAATATGTTGTTAATATAACTTGATCATTGGTATAATTGATGAGTTGTGGGCCGATGGCCAATATTGTTGGATTGATGTTTACTTGTTGTAATAATTCTGATTATATGTATGATTGAGTGGATGATAATTACTATGAGATTTTATTGCTTATGATTGCATAATGCTTATTAATTCGAATGAAACTCACCCTTACTTTGATGATTTCAGATTAAGGATGTAGCGGCGTCTTGATTGGGTGAAGATAGCTTATAGGCTAGCCCTTAGTTCGTGTCGAGTCATGCTCTGATTGTAACACTGGGGAACGCTAGTTTAGAGACGAATTATTATGTCGGTCTTTGTTGTTTATAATTGTATTAGAGAACTTGCATGAATGATGATGATTATGCAATGTTATGAATTATAATCCGCTGTGTTGAACATGAATTGTATTTATGTTAAATGGTTCCTCGTGTGGCATGACAAATGACTATAGTATTTTATGTTAAAGAAGTTGTGACATCCTTGTATTTCATGTTTACTCTGAATTTATATTATTTTTCCGTGGGGGTTTTAGAAGGGTGTTACAATAGTGGTATCAGAGCATTGTCGGTCCTTGCGACCAGAGTCTTGTTGTTAATTTCCTTTCGGTATGCGACATGTGTGTGAAACACTGTCGGTACTCAGTGTGTTCTAAATGTTTGCTTGCAGAAGTGGGATTGAAACTAGTGGGGGAGAAGTCATGCTTCTCGGATATGCCTCAGATGCAAGATGTTAGAGAGATGCGTGGGGCAGTAGTACAAGAGTGTGGAGTTATTGTTTTCTGAAGCGAAGGTGACATGGACTGAAGACCGTGGTTGTTGTTCAGTCGGAGTGTCTCGGAGTAGATGATGGTTATTTCTGAGAAATGGAATTTCGAAGTTGTGATGCTTCAAGTGCTACTGATGGACTGTGATGTTGTTGTGTGAGTAGCCCTATGTGAAAGGTCGCTGTTGAAGCAGTGATTAAAGGAAGTATTGTCGTAGACCATGCAATAGGATTACTAGTACGTAATTGAGATGATGGTAGAGGTTATCGATGTTGTTGAGGATGCTTTAAAGTGCGAGTAATGCAAAGAGACGAGTATGATCTCAAGGATAAGAAGGTTGATGATGGCGTACATGAATTTGGTTTCAGGATGTTGCAGAAATCGAACTTCAGCGATGAAATGTGTTGTTTAAGTTTTAAGAAGTTTGGAAGTGAAGAGATATGATGAGGGGTTGTCTGGGATTTGATCGAGTTGAAGAGAATGAGTTTTGGAGTGAGATTTTCGTAAGCAAAACGCAGGAAAACTGCTGAATCGTTATGAAATTTCGAAAATTCATAACTGGAGTTCTGGACATCCGATTTGAGTTCCGTTTGAAGCGTCGGAAAGTTAACGAGATGAACTTTGTTATAAAAATGATTGTAGCAGCTGTAACATATTTAATGGTGTCAGGATGATGTTAGAAAGAGGTGAAGTTACGGTTGCGCTTGCTCTTAGAACTAGACTGTTCGTTGGTGCTGCATGGGATGTCAGTGTCAGAGTTGAACGGAATAAAGGAATAATTAAAGACTTATTGAGAAGCAATTAAATGTACCAATTGAAGAGTTGGAGATATTGTATAGAATGTCGCAGCATGGTGTCGGTGTTGCAAATTTGGATAACGATTGGAAACGTCGTATCTTGAGCTCTGAATGTCGGATTAATGTGTCGTTGATGAATAAGATGATCATGATGATTTAAGCATCGATGGATTTGAGCGATGAGTGAATCAGTAGAAAAAGTGAAATGGACTTTGGAACCATTTGTGGTATATTGTGATGCGTCGTTGATGGGTAGTGTATTGATGTAAAATCAGTAAGTAGTAACTTATGCGTCGGGACGATTGAAAGCGCATGAAAGGAACTATCTGACACATGATTTAGAATTGGCAGCCATGATTTTGTTTTGATGTTGCAGTGACATTATTTGTATGATTCGAGATTGCCTCTAAAAATGTCGATGCGGATGGTGAAAGAGTTGGATTTAATTGAACAATTCAGAGAATTAAGTTTGGTATGTGAAGGTGCTCTTAATAATGCTAGATTGGGTATACTGAAAACTAACTAATGGTATTCTAGACAAGATTAGAGAAAGCCAGAAAGCTGATAAGTCGACCTTGAATTACAAAGGTAAAGACGGCGAATTCAGAATTAACGAGGATGGTGTAATGAGGTCTAGAAGTCGCGTTTGCGTTCAAGATGTTACCGGGTTGAGAATTCTAGAAGAAGGACACCGTAGAGAATTTGTTAATGAGTTGAGTATAAACTCAGGAAGGACACTATTATGTAGTAACAACGGTTTATGCTTAAACATGATTGTCGGCTATCTATTGACAAATTGAGGACTTGATCACCCTTAATCTCTTGTTGATAGTAGGCGGAGTCATATAGATAGTATGAGATTGCTTGTTACCTTAATGGTATAAGATGTGGTGAAGGTTGAGAGGTGAGAATAACCACTCACCATATTGTGGGAACTTATGAGGAAGTGAATATGAAGGGGTGCAAAGCATTGGGTGGTGACTTAAGACCAGTAGTCGTAGTCGTACAGCGAAAGTATGTTGTAAAGTGGTGTTATGAGTGCTACTCGTGAGTAGTGAGAATTAATATGTCGGGGTTCTACATGGAGAATATATGTTGATCTATAGGTTGGATTTGGAATCTCGTAGACATAAGGATGTCGTGCCAAAGGATTAGAACCCTTTTGAATAATTGCCGAGATGATGGATATCCTATTATGGTTGAATGTAGTTAATGAGTATGTGTTCGGAGAAGTTAAGACAACGAGTTGATACTATGTAATGCCATAATAATTTTGTACTGTTGTAAGGTGTTATGTAAATTTCTAAATATAATGAGGAATTACACTCTGCGAATGACGAAGTTGATTTGATTCTTAGTGGAGAGTGGGACTCGGTTGAGCTATCTTGTAAGCAATGGTATATTGAGGATGATGAGCTATGTAATTATAACTACTGATGTGTGCTTGTTCCGATAGTGGGAATGTTTTTAATAGATGAAGTAACTCGGGAACTTGCTCTTAGTAAGTGTAAGTATTACTTTATCGCTCAATTGGAAGAGTGTGCCTAAGGTTGGTACGTGGGTAAATGGAATCTATTACTACAGTGTTGATCAGTTGTGATCATACCATGGATTATGTAATTGTATTATTCAGTTGTTGAGCGTATTGTATGGATCGTACCTCGAAGTTTCATTGTTGTTAACCGTTGGAGTTATAGCAAGTGGTACACCTGGGGATGGTCAAATGAAACGTAAGAACTGAATTGAATGCATGAGATATGCTTGTGTTGGTTATGTCAGATGAATTTTGAGACTCGACCAAGAAGGTGTTAACGGAGAACGGGAGAGTCAAATGAAGCACTCTTATCTGGGACTTTTACTTGAAGTATGTTTTCGAGGACGAAAACTCTTTTAGTGGGGGAGAGTTGTAACACCCCATAATTTCAGTTTATTAATTTAATTTGGATTTAAATTAAATAATTGGAATTTTAGTATTTTTATTTGGAATTATTTGGAAAATGATGAAATATTGGCATTGGGCCTAGAGTGGTGGTTAGCAGTAAGGGGGGTGTTAACTAAGCAAGCCCATTATAATATTTTATTTTATTTTTCATAAAATAGAGGAATTGGGAAAAGAGAAGCAGTAGAAGCAGATTTTGGAAAAAGGAGAACACGTGAAAGTGAGAAGAGCCAAAGGGGGAGAAGAACTTCGAAGATTCGACTCTGAGGTAAGGGGGGATTCTTCGGGTTAGTATTCCTTATGTGATTGTAGGTAGTATGATTGATTAGGATTGTTGTCTAGTTCAATCGTACGTGTCGGGTTTGGGAATTTTGTTAGGTTTTGAGAATCTTGTATGAATTGGCATGATTTTGTTGATACTTGTGATATATGATGTTAATACATGTCAATAACTTGTTTGAAATGTGTAATTGTGTGAAAAACAATGATATTTGTGTGTATGTTCGTATGTACCTGAAATTGGGGTATTGGGATATGGTAAATGCTGTCAAAATGGTGATTTTTGCTGTGCAGGTACGTAGGAACCGGTTCCCATGTGGGACGAACCGGTTCCCCCTTGTAAAAACAGAGAAATATGGGTTCTGGGTAGCTGGGAACCGGTTCCCATGTAGGGACAACCCGGTTCCCCATAGTAAAAACCAGAGACGAGACTTTGAAGCTGCCAGGAACCGGTTCCCACGTAGGGACAACCCCGTTCCTGCAGCACTTTTTCTAAAAATGTTTTATCTTTGAAAACTCATAACTTTTGATCCGAGTATCCGATTTATGTGCCGTTTTGGGCGTTGCGAAGCTAATGAGATGCTTTATCTGATGAATTGATAAAATGGGCAATAGCCAACTTTACTTTTTAAACTCGATTTAATTATTAATGAATTGAAAGATAGTATATGTATATGTGCTTATATATATGACTATTGATGCATGTTCTGTATTGGTGATGAGATTGTGATATTTATTGGGTGATGTTGGTTTATAACATGTCGTAAATGAATACATATTTTGTGATTATGTTGTTGGGTTGTTTTGATAATTGGTTACATTGTGTGCAATGATGTTAGATGTAACGATGTATGAACGTGGTGATGATTGATGAATTATGAATGTTAATATACTGTTAATATTAACATGTGAACTGTGGTGAATGTATGTGTGATATGTTTGTATGAATGCTAAGAATATATACATGCTTATTGGTGATGATTTGGTGATGATAATGAGACGATGTGTTACATCGGATTGGTGATGTTGTAAGCATGTTATATGTTGCATTCATTGGCATACATTTTTGGTGATGGATCCCGGTGATGAAAGTGGATCAAAACGGTGGGCATGATTCCCAGTGTGGGGAATCGGTGCTGGATATTTTGGTGAGCATGATTCCCAGTGTGTGGAATCGGTGCTGGATATTTTGGTGAGCATGATTCCCAGTGTGTGGAATCGGTGCTGGATATTTTGGTGAGCATGATTCCCAGTGTGTGGAATCGGTGCTGGATATTTTGGTGAGCATGATTCCCAGTGTGTGGAATCGGTGCTGGATATTTTGGTGAGCATGATTCCCAGTGTGTGGAATCGGTGCTGGATATTTGGTGAGCATGATTCCCTGTGTGTGGAATCGGTGCTGGTTAAACTGTATCTCAGTGATGAGGATATCAGTTGGATGGGTATATCCCATGTATGGTACCACATGCATAGTGTCAGTTTAATCATATGCATTGGTTATAACATGATTGGATGGAATTCAGTGTTATGCCTTGGTGTGTTTATATGATTGATGTATTAAGAATATGTTGTTAATATAACTTGATCATTGGTATAATTGATGAGTTGTGGGCCGATGGCCAATATTGTTGGATTGATGTTTACTTGTTGTAATAATTCTGATTATATGTATGATTGAGTGGATGATAATTACTATGAGATTTTATTGCTTATGATTGCATAATGCTTATTAATTCGAATGAAACTCACCCTTACTTTGATGATTTCAGATTAAGGATGTAGCGGCGTCTTGATTGGGTGAAGATAGCTTATAGGCTAGCCCTTAGTTCGTGTCGAGTCATGCTCTGATTGTAACACTGGGGAACGCTAGTTTAGAGACGAATTATTATGTCGGTCTTTGTTGTTTATAATTGTATTAGAGAACTTGCATGAATGATGATGATTATGCAATGTTATGAATTATAATCCGCTGTGTTGAACATGAATTGTATTTATGTTAAATGGTTCCTCGTGTGGCATGACAAATGACTATAGTATTTTATGTTAAAGAAGTTGTGACATCCTTGTATTTCATGTTTACTCTGAATTTATATTATTTTTCCGTGGGGGTTTTAGAAGGGTGTTACAGTATCAGTTATTCAGAGGATTGTACAGTGGTTACTAAGATTATATGGACCGTGGATCCCATGCTTTTGCATTACATAACATCATTGCTTTATCCACTCCATTTATGAAAGATCCTAAAGTCTATTTCCAAAAAAAAAAGGAGAAAAGAAAAGAAAAGAAAAGATATGTAAAAGAAAAGGAAATAGAAAAGCAAAAAGAAAAGAGAAGAGATTCTATACAAAAAAAAAAGAGAAGCTTTGATTCCAAAAAAGAAAAATGAAAGTGTGTGAAAAGACTTTAGGATCTCTCATAAACGAAACATGCATTCATACTATCATGCATTTCATGGTTCTCTCAGATACTTATGGGACCCTTTCTCTTCAGATTTCAAGATCAACAACAAATTTGACTTCTCACCGCCACGACTCCAAAATCAACTATGGAACAACTCCGTGAGGAAATGGATGAGATGAGGGAACAAATGGGTCATCTTATGTTGGAGATGCAAGACTTGGTCCATAATCAGGATGCACTAAAAGAAGAGAATAGTCAGTTGAAGACTCAGTTAAGCTTGGTTATGGAAATTCTAAAAACAGTACTAAGAAAGGAAGGGGATGTTGTTCCTACTGCTGCAACAGAAGTCGTTGATCCCTTCTCTTCAGTAGGATCCCTTCCCACTCATGGAATACCTCAGGAAGTTCCTCCACAACTCCATGTGCCATTACCTCCATGCCAATCTGTTCTTCAAGGAGGCCAAATGTGTGGGAAAAAGCCTAAGATACCTCAGAGAATTCTCAATCCTATCCCGATGCTTTACGCTCAGTTACTTCCTTGTTTGCTGGAGCTTCAGTTGGTTGAGCTACGAGAATTGGCTACGCCTGAAAAGCTTCCCCCCAACTTTGATGCCAATGCTCGATGTGAGTTCCATTCTGGGGCACCTGGTCATGATATTGAGAATTGTAGGGCGCTGAAGCAGCAAATTCAAGATCTCATTGATTCAAAAGTGATTTTGTTCACCCCCGAGGGTATGTTTGTTCGAGGAAATGGGGTTCCAACTGCGGTGGAAGAAAAGGTTGATTCATACTTCTATGTCAGATCTACTTCAAATCAGAAGCATAATGCACCATCTTGGGTTCCAGGTTTCCCACCTCATCAGTCTCCATTTGTTTCACAGCCAGATCAAAAGAGGAAGACACCTGAACAGAATGGATACTGGAATCATTGCCATCAACAGGGTCCACAAGTGCCAAGGAGACCACCAAGAAGGATTGAACCAATTCCTATGACCTATAGTCAGCTGCTTTCTCATTTGCTCAAGCATTCTTTGGTCCAACTAAGGGAGTTTAAGCCCCCTCCAATACCAATCCCTCAAGGATATGACTTAAATGCAAGGTGTGAGTACCATTCTGGGACATCTGGACATTCAACTGAGGATTGTAATATTTTGAAACACAAAGTCCAAGATCTCATTGACTCCAAAGTAATATCATTCACTCCAAATGGCCTGCGCATAAAACGAAGAGTTCATGCATAAGTGAATGCCCGTATTCCAGAAAGTATCACAAAAAAAAAAAGGAAGAATAAGCCCAAATGGAGTTAAGGCTCCTCAACATTGGCAATCATCATTTCATTTCCGTATTCTCACTTCAGTATTCCCTATTTTGTTGAAGACTACTTCCTTGTCTGAGTTGGTTGGTATGTAACAATAAAAGCACCACAAATTCTCAAGCAACTTCTTCATAATCTTTTCCAAAAAAAAAAGAAATCAAGAATGTTTTGTAGAAGCATCTCTCATTCTCAAGGTTCTTAGGCTCAGTTGTATCCGTGGAGGTTGGTGTTTCAGTTGGTGTTTGAGTTCTCTTTGCAACAAATAGCTTCTCTAAGTTTGGTGACTACGCAAGGTTCCTCCATGGCAAATACTTCTTCAATGAATATGCTTGGGGATCCCGCACGAGGGATAAGCAAGACGCACTCTTATCTTGAGCATTGCATCATTCGCATTGCTCGAATCCCTAAAAGCATTACAAATTCCTGGATGACTTCGTCAGAATCTTCTTCCGTGTGATAATCAAGAGTGTTCTTCACAATGATTCTCATTCTCAAGGTTCTACTTCATATATCAGTTGCCTTTTCTCAGGATCTCCTTCTCAGTGGCTTTGCTAGTTAACAAGAGACAAGAAGAATATGAGAAATAAATTGATGTGATTGCCTTGTGCTCATTCGTTTCCTTGTTTGTTGGAATCACAATTGGTTAAGATTCTAGTATTGGGTCTTCTTCACCACAAGTGGCTCTCTTGAGTTGATAATCATACAAGATTCTTCCCATTTGTGATGGCGATTACTACTCTAGCAACTATGCTTGGGGCTCCCGCACGAGGGATAAGCAAGACGTACTCTTATCTTGAGCATTGCATCACTCGCATTGCTCGAATCCCTAAAGCAAGGCAAAAGTTTACAACTCATGGGTGACTTTGTTGGAGTTCTCTTTTGAAGTAATTTGAAGTGTTTGGAAGGAACTGCAGAAAGTATTCAAGTTCAACAAGTCCAGACGGAGTCAAGTCTCCTCAACAACGACACCCATTTAGTTTCTTACTGCATTCTCATTGTAATTTTTCATTTGTGTGTTTAAGCATCAATAGCATGTAAAAACTTGTTAATTTCTGAATGGAAATCATAATACATTGTCTATGTTTGTCTTGAAGTAATCCATTCGTTATCACTCATAAAATGTTTTTGGCATTACGATACCAACTTTACTAATTGCTTGCTTATGCAAAAAGCTGAGGGAGAATGATGAAAGATAAAAATGAAAAAATCTCTAATCATGTGTTTTCGAATAAAAACCCTACTGAGGATGTACAGGCATTGTTTCAAACCCCCAAACACCGGAGATATAAGGGAGATAGACCCTCGTTAACCCCTTTGGGCCTTGAAGTAGGAGTTTCTTTTCTAATCATAAAAAACCCTTATTTTAACCTTGGGGCAGGGTAGTTTTCATTTAACTTGATCGAGTGTTCAAAACTCACCAAAAGGGTATGCATCTAAGGATACAACAATGGTTATCCTTCAAAAGGTTGAGGAATGTCAAAACTGCAATGATTATCCTTATTTCATCAAGAGATCAAGAGATGACGATGCCACAATGGTAATCCTTCATCAAATCAAAGGAGTGAGGCGGTCGCGATCACCTCCAACGAATCAAAGATAATGCAAGGTCACACGACTTGTTCAAAAAAAAGAGAAAAAAAATGGCGAAAAAATAATGAAAATAAAAGATGAAAAGAAAATGGCAAAAGAAAAAGATGATGAAATTGCCAAGCAAGAACAAAGTCGTGTGACAATGAATCAGAAGAATAAAAGGTGAGCGACCGCCATGTCCAAGGAACCTCATTGATTCCTCAACCATTTCAAAATTCCTTGTGAGGGACGAACACTCGTATCAAGCTAAATTGAACGTAGGAATGGAGAACATCACGAAGGGGGTGGGTACAAATAATTTTGAGCCTAAAAATCCTTTGTTTCTTTAAACCGTGAACCCAGCCAAGTTACAACCCTTAAAAGTCCTAATTGAAGTAGGGTTTATCTCGAAAAGCACACTCCGATGAGATAGCGTTTAACTGACTCCCAATGAAGCGTGACACATATCCATGTTGGTATCGTATGCTTGCTTTATCTTCCATATGCAAAAGTCGAGGTTGTGTCAACTAGTGATTCGGTCACAAGAGGTTGCAACCTCATTTCATAAAAAGTTTCTTTAAACTTCAAGACTAACATAGGCTTTGCATTAGAATCATCATTCTTAGAATTAACATTCTTTTTGCATGCAAAATATGTGCTTAACATCAAGGAAATTTTCAAAGATCAGAATCAGTGAGTAACTTGATCATGTCAAGGTACAAGAGACTTGAGAACTCCGAGGAGTAAAAGCCAATCATCCCAAATGCTGACCACCAAGAGGCAAGTTATCCAAAGAACTCCGTTGGGCATGAACAATTAATACTTTCTTTGATTACCCTGAGGGGAAGATTTTGAAGACTCTGTTGAGCTTGGTAAAGTTGTTTCCATGTTGTTTGACTTCAAAACAAAGAAAGATTGAGGATGCTAGTAAGATATGCCTAATCAGGGGCAATCAAGTCGAGGAATCTCTCTCAAATTCAACCCATCAGGGGCAATCGAGTCGAGGAATCTCTCTCAAATTCAACCCATCAGGGGCAATCATATCGATAAATCTCTTCAAGCTTTGATTAATCTGGGGCAATCAAGTCGAGGAATCTCTCTCAGATTCAACCAATCTGGGGCAGTTACGTCGAGATTTGACAAATCTCTCCAAGGATCCACTGGGGAAATTTCCTTCATGGGTCATGAAACTTGGGGCACGATCTTCTAAGCTTTATTGGCCTCTCCCTAATCATAGGAGTTCATTTCTCCTGGAACCTGGGTCTCTCCCCAAGCACGGAGTTTATTTCTCCTGAGAGTTTGTTCCATTCCTCAAGTATAGGAGTTTATTTCTCCTAGGAGTTGTTCTACTTCCTTAATCAAAGTTCCTTACCTGAATTTCTCGTCCTCGACATGGTGAAGCGATGGAATCTCCTCGAGCTGAAAAACCTCCAAGCAGTGGCACATGGTGAGGAGTCAGAAATTATTCTTCAAGTCAAAGAAGGTGCATTTTACAAATCAAAGTCCAATATCTGTTGGCACCTCCACATGGTCCTTAACACTAGGGGGATTCTCCCTGGTGTTTACCTCATCAATGCCTTTATTTGGCATCCTGCATATAGTGTTCACTGCATATAACATTGCATCCTCAAAAGCGTAGAGTATCCGTCAAAGCGGATCATTACGCCATAGAAAAATTCAAACATGCATAACAAAGCATAAGCCAGATAATACAAATCCGCACCCAGTCAAGACAATAATACATCCCCACACAAAAAGTTGTCCTTACAAATTCTGATTGATATCTACTACTACATTTCAAATCTCTTCCAACCTCGGTGCCGAGGCGAGGTATCCTCAATCTCTGATGAGTGTCTGACACAATGTCTTCTTTTGTCCTGATGTCGAGTCGATGTTGAGTCATAGATCGTAATAGATCTTATTCTTTCAGTCCTGAAGATCATGCTTAGGTCTTCTCCTGGTGTCGAGTCGATGTTGAGTCATAGATCGTAAGAGATCTTATTCTTTCAGTCCTGAAGATCATGCTTAGGTCTTCCCCTGATGTTGAGTCATAGATCGTAATAGATCTTATTCTTTCAGTCCTGAAGATCATGCTTAGGTCTTCTCCTGGTGTCGAGTCGATGTTGAGTCATAGAACGTAAGAGATCTTATTCTTTCAGTCCTGAAGATCATGCTTAGGTCTTCCCCTGATGTTGAGTCATAGATCGTAATAGATCTTATTCTTTCAGTCCTGAAGATCATGCTTAGGTCTTCTCCTGGTGTCGAGTCGATGTTGAGTCATAGATCGTAATAGATCTTATTCTTTCAGTCCTGAAGATCATGCTTAGGTCTTCCCCTGATGTTGAGTCATAGATCGTAATAGATCTTATTCTTTCAGTCCTGAAGATCATGCTTAGGTCTTCTCCTGGTGTCGAGTCGATGTTGAGTCATAGATCGTAATAGATCTTATTCTTTCAGTCCTGAAGATCATGCTTAGGTCTTCTCCTGGTGTCGAGTCGATGTTGAGTCATAGATCGTAATAGATCTTATTCTTTCAGTCCTGAAGATCATGCTTAGGTCTTCTCCTGGTGTCGAGTCGATGTTGAGTCATAGATCGTAAGAGATCTTATTCTTTCGGTCCTGAAGATCATGCTTAGGTCTTCTCCTGGTGTCGAGTCGATGTTGAGTCATAGATCGTAAGAGATCTTATTCTTTCGGTCCCGAAGATCATGCTTAGGTCTTCCCCTGATGTTGAGTCGATGTTGAGTCATAGATCGTACGAGATCTTTTTCCTTTCGGTCATTGTTTCATACAACCATCCTCTTTGAAAACCCCGTGTCGACACCGCTACCACGTTATAAGCTATCTCCATCCAAATCCATTGTTCACTGTAAATATTGCCACCAAAAAATAAATAAATTTCTCTTTCCCCAGCAGATATAAAAATCAGAATAACACTTACACCATCTTCTTTTTAGGACAAATTTTTGGTACTTTGGTATTTAATCTTCTTCTACCTCGAATGTTCGAAAGGCTAACGCCAATCTCACCTTCAGGTTTAAGATGATTAAATAGGGGCAGCTGTCATACCCCAAATTTGTCCTACCCCTTTACTTCTAACTGGCTTAGGCTTTACATTCATGTACATACAACACTTAGGTCATAATCCATACCCATGCATGCATATCATTGGTATTAATCAAAGACTAGCAAGAAAGAACTCTTATGGCAAAGGAATTTCCTACCAAAGGTGAGGATCTGAAGTGTGATTATGTGGCTTTGTTTTCATTGAAGTCTTCCTGGATTAGGGTTCTTCTCAACTCAAGGCATTGGGGGAGTGTACAAGTTTGTAACTCATCTGGTTGTTCCTAATCAGGGTTTCCTTGACCAAAGTCAACCAGCTGACTTTCTGGTCAACATTTAATCAGGAATGGATTTTATGAGTGAGAAGCTTTCATACTGACTATGCGGATGCATTCATTTGACTGGATTTGACTGGAGAAGATTTAATCGGGAATTTCATCAATAATCGGAGAAAAATCAGAACAGTTGACTTTTGGGTTGAAATCGGAAGAATTAGTCGAATATTGACTTTTGGTGGAAAATCGGTCAAGAAAAGTCGAGGAATGAATAAAATCGGGAGTTTGACAAAAGTTGCCAAAAATAGAAAAAAATCAAAAGTGGAAAGTTCCATACTTAGAAAATTTTTTGGCCCTTAAAAAGTTTGATGAACAGTCCACTTCACCATCAGTTTACACGTGGCAAATGGAACTTTTTGGAGAAATTTACAACATCAAAGTTGTTCCTCTCATGGAGGAGAGCAACTTTGTAGTTGGACACTTTTTAATTTGAAGCTTGGTTGAAGAGTCATAAATGTATGAAGTGGGAGATTTTCATTTGAATCAAGTCATGAGGCTGGGCAGATTGCTGGGCACGCGTGAAGCAATTCATCGAACAGGTGGTGTGCCAATTTCAAGACTGATTATAGAGAGGTACAAGAGTCCATTGATTACAAACTTGACACCCATCAATTCCCCTCCATGTTCTTTACACAATAAGATAAGAATCAATCCAATTGGGTAAGTATGGAATCAATGATGAAGCTCCAAAGTCAAGCCCTTGCCAAGTCACGCATTGACAGATTACCAAGCAAAATCCTGGGCAGCACGCATGCATTTCATCAAATACGTGATGTGCCAAATTTGAAACCAATTTTAGGGCTCTATAAGTCTCCGTTCGGATCAGGCTAGGTACCACAATATTCCTTGCCATGCCCTCTATCCAACAAGTCAAGTACCAGTAATTTTGGTGGCATGGTCATTGAGGTATAAGGTTCTAAAGCGGCGCCTTCGCAAAGTTCCACTTGTACAAGGATGTAGGCTAGATTTCATGTCACGCGCGCGCAAGCCTTAGACAGCAGCAAGGCACCATGTCCCAGCCCATTTTTCTCCCATTCCTAAGCATTGATTCAAGAGATATTCAACATCAAAATCCTTTAATTCCATTCCCTCTTTGTAGTGATACAAAGCTCGACTCAGATGGTGGACCATAGAGAGAAATAGAAGACCTCAAAGTGAGCCTCATGAACATCCAGCCACGAGCCACACAATCCATGCACCATGCTTGCAATCAACTGCATATCACCCTTACAACCAGTCCATACACTACTGCACACATAAAAGAAAAAGCTACACTACGCGCATCCTCACCATAAGCCATACATGCACTCTCACTATATAAGGACCCTCACTCCACAAATTCACACTACACACTTCATTTTTTCTTCTCAGCTTCACATCACAACCGCACACTCTCATTACTCTTCTCTCTTCTCATAACAATCTCCATAACCAACCCTAACAACCTTCATCTTCATCCAACAAACTCCATAACCGAATCTCCTTCTTCAATCATCATCACCACCTTCAACAACCTCCTCCAACCACCATTAGCAACCCTCATCAACCTCCACTCAAAAACCGTCATCATCACTGCCATTACCACCACCATCACTACGTCTTCATCAATCTCTAGCATCAAGCCACGGATTCAAACCTCCTCCATAATCATCTGACTCAACCTCGATCTTCATCATCATCTCCATTCACTATCATCATCATCATCATCATCATATCTTGGCAAAGAGGAGCATAGCTTTGTAGAACTCTCTCCTGGAATCAAGAATTGAACAAGTAAGTGGTTCTATAAACTTCTCAGCATTAGCCACCATGGGATAGGTCATGAAGCATTTGTGCTGCACATTTACACATTCTTTTCATTCTTGGTAATTGGATCTGTTTTGCTCGAATAACTTGCTGTTTGAATGTTAAGATTGCTCGCTTGAGCTTTGTGAATGATTTGAATCTCGTTGTTGTGATTAGTTTGGTTTTTAATGGAAGTTGTTCAAGTTAGGGCTTTGAAAATGTGTTAAGTTCGAATTTTAGGGGAAGAATTAAAGAAAACTGAGTGCAGATTCGGATTCAGGGGAAAATTTTGAGTCGGGAAGTGGTAGACTTTTAAGTTTACGGGCATTTTGTTTTTTTCCGGCGGAGGTTGTGCCGGAGAAGATGACCGGAACAGTAGGTTCCGGCATCTGTTCTTTTTCTATCTTCTCCGAGCAGCTGAGATGGCGCGAGCCTATTGGTCTCTAGGGACTGATTTTGATTCCATTTTGTCCTTAGTACAATCATTGGGAACTGAGATGTTAATATCTTAGTGGCTGGGAGTTTATCTTGTATGTTAGTGATTTAATGAAAATGTGGCCCATTGATACTTATCACATTCTATTCTCATGTTACGTTGTTATTGGAAATAATAAAATGCCATGTTGTATAATTCATATAAGCCATGTCTGTTTGTAATAGAAAAGAAAGTGGAACGTAATAGAAAACGTGACGTAACATGCATGCTGGTTGGAAAATGGAAATGAAATGAGAATAATATGTGGCAGTAGTGAGTGGGTCACGCATCTGGTTGTATGGGCCTTAGCGCCATTACTGTTTCCACCCCTATCTTGCAGGCCCATGCGCCTATTTGACACAATCTCAGTTCATATTGAAAGTGATGTTGCACCCCTCCCCTTTGGTAGTTTAGATCTAGTTCATTTTTATTTTGTTTTCTCTTATTTTTCAACTCATAATTCCCTTTTTAATCACATAAAAAATACATAAAAATTGTTCATAGATATCTTAGGGTATGTAAATAATTGTCATGATTTTTGTTAATTTTTCTTAATTGTTTTAGTCCTTTTAATAAATCCTTTTCTTCACAATACATTTGAATTTCCTTGGATTAACACTTCTTTGTAAATAATTCTCTAATAGACTTAGGATTTAATTTTAGTCTCGATTTTTTTGTATAGAATTAATGGATGTATGTGTGCTTGTGAGTATCATTCGTTTGCTATAATTCTCAATTTTATTTGTCGCATATTGATTTTCCTTTACCTATTCCATGTATAGTTTTTGTTAAATTGTATAGTTTAATTTTCGATTCCCTTGTATAGACAACTTAGATTAGAATTTAGGATACGTTCCCTATTGCATTCTTTTTCTTTTCAACTTTTAAAATACGTAATAAATATCGATGAAGATCATACCGTTACTATATTTCATAGTAGGAAAGAAATGATTGGGGCGTAGGCCCCGATGTATGTTCTTTCCTACTTAGCGGAGAAGAAATGATTGAGGTGTGAAGCCTCGGTGTATTTCTTAACCGTTATTTAGAGAAACGATTGTGGCGTAGGCCTCGATGTGCATTCTCTAAATATTCACAAAAGAACTCCTTTTTGTATCTCTTTTACTTAGCGGAGAAGAAATGATTGAGGTGTGAAGCCTCGATGTATTTCTTAACCGTTATTTAGAGAAACGATTGTGGCGTAGGCCTCGATGTGCGTTCTCTAAATATGCAAAACAAAACTCTTTTTGGTATGATCTAAGTCACAAAGTTAAAATCCCCATAAAAAACACCAATCAAAAACACTTCAAAAAACACTAATAAATGGTCAGATTTAAAACAAAGTAAGGAAGTGATGCGAAGCCTTGTAGTAGGTTCTCGTCATCATGGAATTACCCTTAAAAGATACAAACCAATTCTCTCTCTCTTCCCTCTTTTCTTAAGGGCATTGTTATCTCCGCTCCATTGCATCCTAGGCTGTCCCCTTATGCAAGAGCGCGAGCGTTAACTCCGCCCAACTAAAAAACACAAAAACAAACAGAAAATCGTGAGCCGAGCTACGGTAACTCTGATTCCTGAAAAGGATACGTAGGCAGCGGGGTAGGGCCCGTGCGAGTACAATTCTTTATTTTCCCTACATTTTGCATTCATTCGCATTTAGACATAGACATAGTACACACCCTTTAGATAGAAACAAACATAGGTGGATACCATCGAGTACGATGGGCGCGAGGGGTGCTAATACCTTCCCCTTGCGTAACCGACTCCCGTACCTTGATTCTCTGGTCGCAAGACCCTGTTCCTTCCTTTGTTAGGTTTTCTGATATTCCTTTCCCTTATGGGATAAATATATTGGTGGCGACTCTGTTGTTTCATTTTCGCGAGCGTGCGACAGCGACAAATGACTCGCGTATTGTATCACAAGGATTCTTGTTGATTATTAACCAAAGGTAAATCGATTTAGGGGAGGGTTGTTTTAGATTTCGATTAAACAAAATAGTGAAAATAAGTGATTATCAAAATAAGCTGAAACGATTAATCTACTGTTTTGGCTTCCTAACTTATCATCGATCCAAATAATTTCCAACTCACAAGCGAATTCAATTCCCTTTTCGATTATAACAACAATTATACAAGCGCAATTGATATTATATGATGTATGTTCCTAATTCCCGAATTAAGCAAACAGATTATATATAGCAATCGTGAATTAAGCAAACACGACAAACATACGCGGATTAAGCAAACACGATTAAAGTATAGGAACACGCAACCATCGAAATAAATCAATTTAACCTTGGATAATATTGAATTAAGCAAACAACATATCAAAGATTAGAATTGAAAGGAAATAGATTAATTGGAAAATATAAGAACCTCAAAGTATCGGCGGAAACCGTTTACAGCAGATTAACCTCTAAGAATTAGTTCTTCATGATCAAACATACAAGCTCTCAATCGTGAATAGTAAAATCATGAATAGTGAATAGTGAACAGTGTTTTGTGGCTGCTAGACCTGTTAGGAATCAGCAAAAAAATGTTTATGACCCAACTGGGTTGAATTACAAAACCCGACCCACTACTAGCGACCCGAAACTGAAAATATAAAGTGCTGCAGCTTCAAACGCAAAATTGGGAATTATAGGCTCCGAATCTGACTTTGACTCCAACATTAAATTCGTTGCTCTCTCTCTCTCTCTTAGCTTTCCGGCGATTATTAGAACGCCTCAATCGGACTCCCGAAACTCCAATTATGATCGTTTCCGTGGAGACTGCTAAAGCTGAAAAATAAAGTGCGAAAATTAAATAAAGCTAAAAATAAAATAAATTATAAAAACATATTAAAACATAAAAGTAATTAAAACAAATGGAAGAAATGCTTGAGTACAAACCTGGAAGAACACGTGCATCAAAATGCACTGATCAGTGATAGCAAATCTTTGTTTTCCGCAAGCGTTTATGCATATTGTATGGAAGCATGAGATTTACATTATTGTGTTACAATATGATCTTTGCATATTTCAAATGTGGTATGTATGTTATTTTAGGATTTTCATTTTGTGGAAATCAACATGTGGCACCCTTTTTCCTTATGCATGATTACTCTGTGAGATTGTATGATATATTTGTGGTTAGAAAAGGGGTGTTACATTAGCGGTATCAGAGCATGGTCGACCAGTTGATCAGAGTCGTTAATGTCTTTATTCCCGTTATATTAGATTTGTGTATCTGACACGATCAATACTGTTTTATCTGTTTTGGTTGTTGGTTGTCGTAGGACGATGGTTGCTGGAAGGAACGATGATGCCATTGCCGATGCATTGAGGATGTTGGCTAGATCTCTTGGTCAGATTCCTTAAGCTAATGCTGGAAATCGGAATGGTGATGATGATGAGTATCGTGCTTTGGGGAAGTTCCAGAGGAACAATCCTCCAACCTTTGAGGGAGAGCATGAACCGGATAAAGCTCAAGCTTGGTTGAAGGCGATTGAGAAGATCTTTTGAGATATGAATTGCACCGATGCTCAGAAAGTGCAGTTTGGGACTCACATGCTGGAGAAGGAAGCTGAGGATTGGTGGGGCAATATGGCTCAGAGGTTTGATGAGGAAGGTATTCAGGTTACTTGGGATCTTTTTCGCGATGCATTCTTGGAAAACTATTTTTCAGAAGATTGTCGTGGAAAGAAATAGGTGGAATTCCTTGAATTGAAGCAAGGAAATGGTACTGTTGCTGTATATGCTGCTAGATTTCAAGAGCTTATCAATTATTGTCCTCCCTACAATACTATGAATTCGGAGAGGTCTAAGTGTTTGAAGTTTGTGAACAGTTTGAGGCGTGACATTAAGAAGGAGATTGGTTACCAACAGATTACTCTGGTTAACAAGAGTCGGATTTATGATAAGGATAGTAGGGAGAGTGCTTCTCACTACAAGGCTATTAATGAGAAGAAAGGCCAATTTCATGGGAAATCGTATGATGACAAGAGGAAAGAATCTGGTTTTGGTAAGAAGCCAAGTGGGGGAGGAACTTCTAATCCACTTAAGTGCTTCAAATGTGGTGGTGAAGGACATTGTGTTGTTGATTCTGGTAAGGATTCTGTGACATGTTTCAAGTGTGGCAAGATTGGTCACTAGGCAAACAAGTGTGGAGTTGGTCCGAGTGTGACTTGTTACAATTGTGGAGAGCAAGGTCACATTAGTACCAAGTGTGACAAATCAAAGAAGGATCAAGCGAAGGGGAAAGTGTTTGCATTGTCTGGTGCGAAAGCAACTATCGATGATAGGCTAATCCAAGGTACGTGCTTTATTAATGGTACACCTTTGATTGCTATTATTGATACCGGTGCAACATATTCTTTCATTTCTTTGGATTGTGCTAAGAGATTGAATCTTGTGTTATCTGATATGCGTAGAAGTATGTTTATTGATACACCTGTTATGGGTTCTGTTTCTATTTCTTATGTGTGTTTAAATTGTCCGTTGAGTATCTTTGGTAGAGATTTTGGGATTGATTTAGTTTGTCTTCCGTTAGAGCAGCTTGATGTGACTTTGGACATGAATTGGTTGGAATTTAATCGTGTGTATATCAACTGTTTTGATAAGACGATTGTTTTTCCTAAAATTAGTGTTAAGGAAGATTTGTTTTTGTCTGCTAAACAAGTTGATGAATCTGTGCAAGATGGGGTTGAATTGTTTATGTTGTTGGCAACCTTAGATGTTCATGAGAAGAGAACAATTGAAGAATTGCCGATAGTTTATGATTTTGCGGAGGTATTTCCTGAAGATGCAAGTGATTTACCGTCGAAACGTGAAATGAAAGAATATGTTGCACCGGTATCAATAATAGCAATCAAAGGTGTACCATAAATAAGGGACGTACCTCAGATTAGCCTATCATCAACAGTGGTCTCAGCACCAGACAATGCAAACACTTTTCCCTTCGCTTGCTCCTTCTTTAGTTTATTACACTTGGTACTAATGTGCCCTTGCTGACCACAATTGTAGCAAGTCCCATCTGAACAAACTCTACAATCCACACCTTTGTGACCCGACTTGTCACACTTGAAACACCTTCCAGAATTCTTGTTGCAATCATTAGCACGATGTCCTTCGACACCACACTTGAAGCACTTAACCAGGGCATTGGATCCTCCCCCTCTTGGCTTCCCCCCATAACCAGAACACCTTAGGGGGTCGGAATTTTTTTATTCATCTAACCCTTTTTTATTTATATCAGAAACAAATGCAAATAAAAGCCATAGATAATACCCTTTTTTTTTGGTTTGGAGTGTATCAAGGAATTGAAGATTCAACATATGATCTTCATGGACACTTACTTTTTTATTCTGTGTAAAAAATAAATAGTTTGGATAAACACTATAGTTTGTAAACAAATTATTTTATTAATGTTCTGTGTAAACAATGTAACGAGTTTGATTATAAAAAAATTTATAATCTCTCGGTTTCCTTAATAAACCGAGATAAAAAAGGCGCAAGATTTTGTAAATAATAAAACTGTAGAAACTGGGGTTCGAACCCATGCGTTAATAAAATTAGACCTCAGTGTTTTAAACACCGAGGTGATACGTCTTTACTTTTTATGACGACCTTGTTTATCCTGCTTCTAATGCGAGATAAAATGCATTTCACGTCCGAAGTTATATGTGTTATTTTTGTAGTAGTGTTTCCGCCCTGTTGATCTTGCCAGGCGAACTATAGCCTCTCTTGGCGAGCAATGTATCTTCACCATGAAGTTTCTGCCACATCATCCTCTAAACCACATTGTTTCGCTGCGACGTCACCAAGTGAGAATGCTAAATTTGAAATTTTTTGCCTGGCCTCGCCTAATGCTCGCTGATGACTTTGTTAGGCGAGAAAGCTCGCTTGGTTCTCCCCGGGCTACTGAGCTGATTTTTCCGTCTAGAAACATTCTGTTTCTCCTCGCCTGTTGCTCGCTTTAGGCATGTTGGGAGAGATGTCGCTTGAATCTCACTGAAACCTTGTTGGGCGATGTTAGTTGTGTTCTACTCCATGCTTTGAGTGACCAAATCTTCCAAGGAAATAAAATACCTACGCAAAATGAATGGAATCAGTAGTAAAATGTTCAACACACTTGATCTCCTAATAGAACCCTAATGTTATCAATAATTGGAAATTTTACTACCAGAAACTTGCATACCAAGTTAATAAATGCCTCTTTTCAATGTATCTAATTACCATATTTTTTCACTTATCAACCACGTTGGTGCTAAACCTCTCCCACTTCTCAAATCAATGACCTTGGTGCAGGGATCTCGATTCAATTCTCTAAAAGGTTTCTTGCTGTTACGCCGTCTGTAACTTTAGGGACAACTATTTTGTATCTCCCAAAGGCCCAATAAGAGGAGGCCTATCAGATTTAATCTAGATCTAGACCGCTTCAACTTATAAGTCTCAAATATAAAGGACCTGATGTGAAGGGAAAAATATGATTTAAATTCATTCTCACTCTCAGATAATTTTTTATTCTCTTACTGACTTAGTGTTGAAATGCTAACTTTGTTGGTCATTCTCCTCTCCGCCATATTAAATGCTTACTCCACCGTGTGAAGGTTTTATTTTACCGTTCACCAAACAGTTTTAATTCCACTTTAAACACAACTAAATAATGTTAAATTGTTTATTGATATAAAATTTATAGATTAAATTAATTTCGATTTTAATTAGCATAGCCTAGCCATGAAATAGAAGTGGAGTTGTATTGAGGCATAAAAAAGATACACGTGTCATAAGATGGTAGATAACATAAAATTGATTTAGGCAGACACGTCATTCATCCTTTTCATGTGAAGTTGTTGCTGGTGAACACCATTTATAAATGGAATAGCTAGTGTATTATTATAAAACTCATAACACTTCCTAAAATAAACATAACACATACTTTACTTAAGAAACAAGATTACTATTTATATCATAAGCCACGTAAACAAATCTATCACACTAAATGGCTCATTCGGCTCATTTTGTAACTAACCAACAATATATAATCATAATCCATATACACAGAAAATTATCGTACCATCTCCAAGTTCTCTTATACTTTTAAATATTCTATCATTTCTCAATAAATAAATTGATTTTGATTTGAATTAGCATAGGTTAGCCATGAAATAGAAGTTGGTGGACTTGTGATGAGGCATCGAAACAGTACACTTGGTCAGTCATAAGATGATATATACCAAGATGAAGCTTTTAACCAAACTGTCTCAAAATCTAAAAATTTCTATTTTCAACTTGAACCTTTTTCTTGAATATCTCATTTCTACTTGAACCTTTTTCTTGAATCTCGCATACAAGTTCTAATACACTATTCACAAAACAAGTAAACAACAAGTCACTGTCTATGGCTTTCTTGAATAACAAGGCATTTGCTCATGCAACTTTTAAGTGGTATACCATTCTGCTTTGTTGGTTTTTGGTTCTTTGTTCCTATATAATTTTGAAATTGTTAGGGCAAGAAATATAAGATTAGCTTAAGAGGGTTCAAAACATGAGTAGCATAAAGAGATATCTATGTTTGCTACTGTGTTAAATCTATTATCAATCAAAAGTGGAGTTCCAAATACTAAAACAAGAAACAAAGTTTTTAATATGTTCTAACGTAGTAATCAACTCAAAAGTGGTTGCATCATACATAAGTTGTAAATAATAGTTACAATATGCTCTAAACTAAAATAATTGTTGATTGATCAAGTATAATCACATATCTAGAAAGCCTTCCAAGAGTTAAGGAGATCATCATCTTCTATGCCTTCCCCCATCTTTCTAATGTCCTCTAAAGTCTGAGGATCTGTTTCTTCAACCGAAAAGTCAATAAAAGTATCATCATTCCACAGATTATTGTTTGTGTCTTCCAAAGAAACAGATGATCCAACAATAATTGGCTCTACATTATGTGCCTGCTGTGAATTGTTCATTGGACTATTTTGACTTGTTTTGTGAGACTCCAATACCGGCAAAGAATTGTGGGGAAACGGAAGTAGCTGAGGTTCCCTTCTCAGATCTTCATAATCCAAAATGCTTGTACTTTTTGAAGAAGGTCCAACAAAAGGGCAGTTAGTAGCCCTAATGTCATCATGGAAGTGGGATGTTGTTGGAAATCCAAGTAGAGTTGTAGATTGGTTAACATCAGTTGGAAAAGTAGGGCTTTGATGATATATTGGAGACTTGTACGGTGGTGGATGGATGATTGACGACGAGGTGTTGATAGGTTGAATGAGTGTTGAAGAAGCAGATGATCCATCAAATGTCCCTACATCATGGAAGTCGAAGGTCGTTGGAAATCCAAGTGGAGTTGGAACACTAGAGGCGTAATGATATGTAGGAAAAGTGGATGGTGGTGGATGGTTGTTGATATATTGAGATTGAATTAGTGTTGAAGGCGTAACCCCATTCATGTTGAAACCGGTTGGAGAGTACATTTGTGTGTGAGATTGATGGACAGGCTTTTTGATAGGGAGGAGTAAAGTTGAGTTTTGATTTGCATGAAACTTGTATGATGGTGGAGGGATGTTAAAGGAGGTGTTGATGATGTTTTGAGATTGAGTAGGCTGAAGAATCTTTGTTGAAGGAACCCTATCTCTATCAGCTTGATGTTCAGCCTTTTTCTTTTTGTGTCTATATTTCTGCATTACAATATCGGTCACTTTAGTCAGTCACCGCCGTCTAACAAATATTTAAAGAATTATACAAAACAATATTCATCAAGAATTATCAAGATTATTGAAAAACATTCATCAAGAATCATCAAGATTTGTGAAGAAACATTGATCAAGAATGATAAAGAATATACGTACGTACCTGGAGATGGCTAGCGACATGAGAGGTAGTAATTCCATCAACATTCATTAAAGCAACTATTTTACTCGGAACAACCTTTGAATTTGAAATGCCAATAAGGTTAACAGCATCAACAAACTTTGCATGGAGATCATCAGACCAAACCACACGACGAGGTTTCTTATTATTATGTGACAATGAGTCATTGTCATCATCATCATCATGATGTTGCTCTTTCTTTCTTTTAGGCATTTCGTTAATCACCACAACCATCTTTATCAAAATTGAAGTGATGAAAGTGTAACTTTATATATATAGAGAGCGCTTTGAGTGGTGGGTGAGAGAAATCAGCAAAATCTAGAAAGATTGTGTTAATAAATATCAATATAGATTCTATTTTTACTGCTTAATCCACCGACTTAACTTGAGTTAACTTGAGTGACCGTTGCATTCACCAGAGGTATACTAGGGCTCAAATCATCCATAGTACTATATATTAAATAAAATAATAATATTAAAAAGAATTAATTATTTAATTACTTGACAAATGTCAAAAACCGTAACAATGTCTCGTTAATTAGGCCTTCTATTTTTATGTCTCGTTTTTTTTTAATCTATTTTTATGTCTAGTTAAAAGAGTATTTTTCTGGCCATTTATTTTTAAATCCCTATTATTTGAGAAAAAAATTTATACACTTACAGTGTAAAATTATTTTACATTGTCAACCAATCACAACCTTATATTAGAATAAATCACACTTTAAATTAAAAATTCTTTTAATGACAAGGCACTTTGTTAGTTTTCTATTAGACGACAGTGTAAAATAACAAATGTATAACTTTTATGGGATTTAATATTGTATTTATAACTATTTATATTGTATTTATCACTATAAATTAAACTCTATTATTTTTATGGGATTTAATATTGTATTTATCACTATTTATATTTGTTGATAAAATTCGTCATGCGTTTTTTTTGTGTGTAAGCAAGATATATTAACGGGAGAACAAAGGGGTTCTCCAACCCGGTTACACAAAAAGCGGGAAGGACCCGACACAAAAAGGAAAATTACAACCAATTACAATTATGAGAGAAAAAGAAGCGGATCTTTAGTGAACTCATAAAACGAATAATTTATTGATTTAATTTATTGTATATGAACAAATTTAGATACGATTATTTAGTTATGGTTTATATTATTTTTCGATAAAAAAGATGACAAATGTATAATTTTTTGTTACACAAAAGCAATTTTTTTTTTACTACCTAAAGGATATTTAAGTACACTTGTCATATTTTTATTAAAAAACTAGTCAAAGACCTGTGTTGTAGCCCGAATGCATTAATTGTGGTGTAATATTTTTTGAACGATACGAAAAAATATAAAACAAAGGTATACTAAGTCTCAGATCATCCGTAGTACATATTAAATAAAATAATAATATTAAAAGAAATTAATTATTTAATTACTTAATAAAAAATCTTGTGACATGTCGCAACTTTAAATGTCAAAAACCCTAAACGACAAAGTCTCCTTAATTAGGCAATCTACTTTGCCTTTTATTTTTTGTCTCCCAATAAATGAGTTTTTTTTGGCTAAGTAGTTTAAAAAGATATGTTTTATTCATTAATTATTTGTATTTAATATAATAAAAATTAAAATAATTGACTTTTCGATTAAATATAAGATATATATTTTTAAAAATATTCATATTTTATGTATTGTAAATTAAAATAATTAATTTATTTAAAAAATATTTTTTATATTTAGAATCTTTAAATAGTGTCTCCGAGACACTCGTTATCATAATCCTATTCTTTTTTATCGAAATTAAGTAGGATAGAAATGACAAAAATTTTGCACTCGAGACTATCTACGGATAGGTTTGATTATGTATCATCGGATAAAGTTAACAAATATTTAATTATTGGTTAGTTAAACGGTACAGACATGGATTTAATAATATGACAAAACTTAGGTACAATTCTTTAGGTGTGGTTCTTATTATTTTTCAATAAAGTTATGACAAGTGTATAATTTTCAGTTACACGTATGCTAGAATAAAGTTATGACAAGTGTATAATTTTCAATAAAGTTATTTTTCAATGAATGATGCGCAAAAGTGGTAAAATGCGAGAATAGGTAAAAAGGAATAAGAGACAATACCAAACGGATATAAATTCGTGAATAACAACAACTAAAGCGAAAGAAACCCAGAGGTCCAGTTAAACGGAACTCCAGTTAAAAATTCAACTCAATCGGGTAAACGGTGTGAGAGTTATGAATTTTTTAGCGTCCAGAAGACAACGGTTCAACACTATTTTTCCACCGTAAAACCTCAAGTAAATTGAGAATTCGGGGACCTTCCTCAAAGAATCAATTGTCAACCCCAACACATGAAACATAGTGGACCTCAAGACGGAACTTTTGGCGTATGGCTCGCTTCAAACGAATTTAACGGAAAGAAGTTACGAATTTTCAAATATCCGAGAGACAGTGGAACTACAACATCAAAATTTCAGAAACAATTAATTCCCGCCACTTTCCTTGATGAATTGGCCTCCAGGCTGAACAGAAAAGATGTTGAGAATGTTGAAACAATCCAAACTGCGCGAGAACCAAGCCCATATAACCTTCCAATCGGAAGTTATAAATTTTGCATTTGCACCGTGAAAACAAACATTCGCACCGAACTGTCTGAAAATGATGAAACTCTTTAATATTTTTCTTGCTTTTCGAACGACAAAATAAACGCTTTCCATAACTTATAGCACAAATGAATAGGGAAAATTTTGGGGTGCAATAGAGATAAGTCTTTACTTTTTATGACGACCTTGTTTACCTCGCTTCTAATGTCGAGGTAAAATGCATTCCGCGTCCGACGTTAGATGCATTATTTTGTAGTAGTGTTTCTACCCTGTTGATCTCTCATGGCGAACTATAGCCTCTCTTTGCGAGCAATGTTTCGTCACCATGAAGTTTCTGTCACATCATCCTCTAAACCGCATTGTCTCGCTGCGATGTCACAAAGTGAGAATGCTAAATTTGAAACTTTCTTCCTGGCCTCGCCTGATGCTCATTGATGACTTTGTTGGGCGAGAAAACTCGCTTGGTTCTCCCCGGGCTACTAGGCTAATTTTTCTGTCTAGAAACATTCAGTTTCTCCTCGCCTGTTGCTCGCTATAGGCATGTTGGGAGAGATGTCGCCTGAATCTCATCGAAAGCTTGTTGGGCAATGTTAGTTGTGTTCTACTCCATGCTTTGAGTGATCAAATCTTCCAAGGAAATAAAATACCTACGTAAAATGAATGGAATCAGTAGTAAAATGCTCAACACACTTGATATCCTAACAGAACCATAATCTTATCAATAATTGGAAATTTTACTACTAGAAACTTGCATACCAAGTTAATAAATGTCTCTTTTCAATGTATCTAATTACCATATTTTTGCACTTATCAACCACGTCGGTGCTAAACCTCTCCCACTTCTCAAATCAATGACCTCGGTGCAGGGAACCCGATCCAATTCTGTAAAAGGTTTCTTACTGTTACGCCACGTGTAACTTTAGGGACAACTATTTTGTATCTCCCAAAAGCCCAATAAGAGGAGGCCTACCAGATCTGATCTAGATCTAGACCGCTTCAACTAACTCTCAAATATAAAGGACCTGATGTGAAGGGAAAAATATGATTTAAATTCATTCTCATTGTCTAATCACTTTTCATTCTCTTATTGACTTAGCGTTGAAATTTTAACTTTGTTGGTCATCCTCCTCTCCGCTATATTGAATGCTTACTCCACCGTGAGAGGGTTTTATTTTACCGTTGACCGAACAATTTTAATTCCACTTCAAACACAACTCCGAATAATGTTAAATTATTTATTAATATAAAATTTATAAATTAAATTAATTTAGATTTCAATTAGCATAGCTCAGCCATGAAATAGAAGTGGAGTTGTAAGGAGGCATCGAAAAAATACACTTGTCATAAGATGGTAGATAACAGAAAATTGATTTAGACAGACACATCATGTGAAGTTGTTGCTCGTGGACACCATTATAAATGGAATAATATAAAACACATAACACTTCCTAAAATAAACATAATACATACTTGACTTAAGAAACAATATTACTATATATATAATCATAAGCCACGTAAACAAGTTTATAACAGAAAATTGCTCATTCAGTTCATTTTGTAACTAACCAACTATATACAATCATAAACCATATGCACCCAGAAAGTATTGTACTTGTGATGAGGCATCGAAACAGTACCCTTGCTTTCTTGAATAGCAAGGCATTTATTTGATCATGCAAGTGTTAAGTGTTAAGAAGAGTTCAACTAATATGATTCTGTTTTGTTGGTTCTTGTTCCTATACTTTTGAAATTATTCTTATATAGATTAACTTAACAAGGTTCAAAACATGAGTAGCAAACAACCATATTTATGTCTGTTACTGTGTTATAATTATTGTCAATCTGCATAATCAGAGTTCATAAACAAGACTTGTATACTAAAACAATAAACAAAGTTTGTAATAAGTTCAAAATAGTAATCAACTCAAAAGTGGTTGCAATATACATAAGTTGCAAATAATTGTCACAATGTGCTCTACACTAAAATAATTGTTGTTGATCAAGTAGAATCAACATACTAATGCCAGCTCACATAAGATTAGTGACATCCTCTTCTAGAAAGCGCTTCCAAGAGTTAAGGAGATCATCATCTTCTATGCCTTCCCCCATCTTTCTAATGTCCTCTAAAGTCTGAGGATCTGTTTCTTCAGCGGAAAAGTCAATAAAACTATCATCATTCCGCAGATTATAGTTTGTGTCTTCCAAAGAAGCAGATGATCCAACAATAATTGGCTCTACATTATGTGCATGCTGTGAATTCATTTGACTATTTTGACTTGTTTTGTGAGACTCCAACACTGGCAAAGAATTGTGGGGAAACGGAAGTAGCTGAGGTTCCCTTATCAGATCTTCATAATCCGAAATGCTTCTTGTGGTTTTTGAAGAAGGTCCAACAAAAGGGTAGTTAGTAGCCCTAATGTCATGGAAGTGGGATGTTGTTGGAAATTCAAGGGGAGTTGTAGATTGGTTAACAAGAGTTGGAAAAGTAGGGCTTTGATGATATATTGGAAACTTGTACGGTGTTGGATGGATGATTGACGAGCTGTTGTTAATAGCTTGAGATTGATTAGGTTGAATGAGTGTTGAAGAAGATCCAAGAAATGTCCCTCCTACATTATGGAAGTTGTCGAAGGTTGTTGGAAATCGAAGTGGAGTTGTAGATTGGTTACCAATAGTTGGAAAAGTAGAGGTGTGATGATATATAGGAAATGTGGATGGTGGTGAATGGATGATTGACGAGGTGTTGTTGATAGCTTGAGATTGAATAGGTTGAATGAGTGTTGAAGAAGCAGATGATCCATGGAAGTCGTCGAAGGTTGTTGGAAATCCAAGTGGAGTAGTATATTGGTTAACATGAGTTGGAGCACTAGAGGTGTAATGATTTCTAGGAAAAGTGGATGGTGGTGGATGGATGTTGATATTTTGAGATTGAATTAGTGTTGAAGGAGAGACTCCACTCATGTTGAAACCGGTTGGAGAGTACATTTGTGTGTGAGATTGATGGACATGCTTTTTGTTAAAGGAGCTGTTGGTGATGTTTTGAGATTGATCAGTAGCCTGAAGAATCTTTGTTGAAGGAACCCTATCTCTATCAGCTTCATGTGCAGCCTCTTTGTTACGAAGTCTGTATCTCTGCAAAACAATATTCATCAAGAATCATCAAGATTTGTGAAGTAACATTCATCAAGAATCATCAACATTTGTGAAAAAACATTCATCAAGAATCATCAAGATTTATCAAGATTATTGAATAACATTGATCAAGAATGATAAAGAACATATGTACGTACCTGGAGATGGCTAGCGACATGAGCGGTAGTAATTCCATCAACATTCATTAAAGAAACTATTTTACTCGGAACAACCTTTGAATTTGCAATGCCAAGTACATCAACAGCATCAACAAACTTTGCATGAAGATCATCAGACCAAACCACACGACGAGGTTTCTTATTATTATGTGACGACAATGAGTCATTGTCATCATCATCATGATGTTGCTCTTTCTTTCTTTTAGGCATTTCGTTAATCACCGAAGCCATCTTTATTATCAAAATTGAAGTGAAGTGTAACTTTATATATAGAGAGAGCTTTGAGTGGTGGGTGAGAGAAATCAGCAAAATTTAGAAAGATTGTGTTAATAAATATCAATATAATCACAGCAGCTTGTGTTGTATATATACACCAATTTTACTGCTCAATCCGCGGACACCTCACTTGTTAAAAGTCACCCTTGCATTGACCAAACTTTACTAGTGCTCAAATCATCCGTAGTATGTATTAAATAAAATAATAATATTAAAAAGAATTAATTTTTTAATTACTTGACAAAAAAGTCTGGTGACATGTGGCCGTTCTAGATGTCAAAAACCGTAACAAAGTCTCGTTCATTAGGCCTTTTTTATGGAATTTAAATAGGATAGAAATGACAAAAAATTTGCACTTGAGAGTATCTGTGGATAAAACCCTTCACAAATACGGGTTCGATTATGTATCCTCGAATAAAATTAACTAATATTTAATTATCAATTAGTTAATAGGTATAGACATGAATTTAATAATATATGTACTGATAAATATTCTTATTCATTTATAATTATCAAAATTACTTAAATATTACTTTATGAAATCTTAATTATTATTATTATTATTTTATTCTTAATTATTATCATTATTATTATTATTTTTTTTTTAATTTGGTATAATTTTATCACCGGACCCATCTTTATAGAATAAAGAATGAATCTCGAAGAAAAAGGTAACAAGAGAGGTTGAAAAATATTAGAAATTTTGACCAGAAATGGTACTGAAACAAAGGCTTAAAAAATTGAGTGAAAATACTTTCTATAAAAATTTCGGTGTCTCTTCGCCTTATATAATGCAACCGTGTCAAAATTCTTGTTACTTAATTGAAACTTGAATTTTTATGAAACTGTAATGTATTTTGTAATTACTGTTAAATTATTGTTTTTTATATCAATCCAATTGTTATTTTTTAATTCCCGTTAAACTTATATCAACCGTGTTTAATTCTGCTCTCTTTAAAAAAAAATAGATATTCTGCATATTTCAAAAAGAAAAGGGGAGATGCTGTAAAAAAGTTTTACACTGTCAACCAATTACGATCTTGTTGAGCGCCAAGTCATACTGTAAATTTTAAGTTACTGAAATGATATGGCAGAATAAAATGTTTCTATTGAATAACAGTATAAAGATTTTTTACACCGTCAATACACTACGTTTTAACTCTATTTCAAATATAAAATCTTATTTAATAACAAACCATTAAAATATATAGTTGATAGTATTAAATTATAGCAATTTTGACCATTTAAAAAACCAAAATAAAAAAAAAAAACTAAACAAGCATATTTATGTCTTGAAAAAAAAATGCAATGACAATATAAAATAATTTATACTATCAATCAATCACCCACACTACAAGAAAATTGGCTTTCCGTGACACTAAAAAATTGTCACTAAAAGTCAATAATCTGTAGCTAAATGTCTGCAAAACTTTTAGTGACACCCTCCTTTGGCGTCAACTTTAAGGGGGTGTGGTGTGACGCTAAATTAGACGTCACGGTAACTTTTGGCTACAGACAAAATACCTACAACTATTGACTGTCACTATAGGTTATCCTAGTATTATAATTAGTAAAACTTATACCTACGACTTTTTAGGTGTCACTAAAACTTATATAAATTTTAATTTTTTTTAAATAATAATTTTCTTTTTGCTACCACTAAAACTTCAATAAACAAAAATTTTATTATATGAAAATATAATAAATTTATAATTTTACATTGACAAATATTACTAATATTAAAATTGAATGACTGATTATAAATATTTTAAAATATATTAAGAACCATGACAAAGTTAAATCACTAAAATGAAAAAATTATCCTATTTTACATTAAATTCAAATATTTCAACATAGAAAGTTTCATTCAATATACTTAAAATCTTACAAAAGAAATCACATATATTTTTATTTTAATATTCTTGTATCTTCACTTTCATGTAAACATCTGTATAGCAAAGGGAGGTGAAGAGTATCTTGAGATGAACTTCACCGGATTGTGGTCAATAGGTGACACAAAATCAAACCTCTTCGGTTATAACTCGTAAGACCTCGTTAACTTGTCGATCTTCAGAAAACTGCACTTGAAGAATAGAAATTAGATTTCCAAGCAAATTCTCTAATGTTGCAACTCTATTATCAGCATTGGAGCTAAAACTGGCATGTCAGGGAAGCTTGCCAGGACAACGCACCTGTCCTCTCTTTTCGGGCCCTTTAACCTTTGAATAAGTATCATTCTTTCAGCTTGTAGAATCTTTGATGGCTTGAGAATTATGTGAGCTACCTGCCTCCTCTACCATGTGCTTCTTTAACTCTTCCTACATGCAACACAAGTAACTTTTCATACTCCAGATTACATATTAACATTGAAACTTCCCTAAAATACAATTCAGTCCCTAAAATACAAAACAGTGTACTTCTATAGTAAAATGCCAAATTGTGAACATATTCTAAATGAAAGCACTGAAAACAACTACCACTGATTATTAAGCTTACATTTCTTGAACTCACTTATACCTCAAGTAAAACAAGAATACTGCAAAAGAAAACCTGGAGAGAACTAGATCTCCTCCATGTTCATCATGACTTAAGAGCTAAGCAAGTGTATACCAATGAATAACCCACCCACAATTCCACAAGAAAGATAAGTATATACTTGGTTTAGAGTGTGAATTATAGTAAATGCAATATCTGAAAACAGAGGACTACATATTTGTTGATATAAAAAACAGAGTAGATGCCAAGGATAAGCGTACAACCATCCCTCAATAAAATTGTTCTATTATATATTAGAATATCGATATCGGTATCTACGCCCCAACAACCCTGACATGGGAAATTTCAAATCCTCTCAAATCATTACTTGTGGTTTGGACAGGAATCAAGTTTTGGAGGAATTTATTTCAAACACATACTACTACTAAGCTGAGGGTAAAACTATCGCTCAATGCACACTCGGCAATTTCCAAATTCCGCGAAAGTAAGCAATACGAGAAAGAAGAGGTCTATGTCTTTCTAACATGAAAGGATACAATGCATCAAGTAACCTTAGAATAGACATCAACATCTTAAAGAAATGATATAAAATGAAGCAAAATACATAGTTTAAGAAAACAAAAACACATGAAAGGATATCTATCTATAATAGACTACTAACAAACTTACTTTCCATATGTTAGTATCAAGATCCACCTCATGCTTGCCCGACATATCAATAGCATCCACACTCAAAACTGCCCACAGACAATAACAAAGAATATCATTCATAATCTTCATCATTATACATAACGACAAACCCAAAACGAAAAATAAACTTGAAAGCAACATCAAGCAGATAAAAAAATTTTAGTACTAACCATCACAAGGTAAAGAAGGGAATGTCATATTTATATGAATCGGAAGAGTCTCTCCACGATTCAAGTCCACTGACATCTGCAAAAGATCACAACATTTACTAATATACGTATACAACTAGCTAGCATCATTGATATTAACATCAAATTAAACACAAAAACGGAAAAATCAAGATTGTAAAAAAGAATGCAAACCTCATGAACAATTTAAGTTGTGAGATAATAACCCATCTCGTGCAGAAACAGCGTAGCCATTATAATTAAACCAATTACCGAAACCGCAACCCAATAACAAAAAAATAAATATAAAATCTAAATAAAAAAAATCACCGAATAGGGGAAAATGGATCAGGGAAGAAAGAAACGAGGATTACCGAGAGCACCGGATTGGGTTTTCTGCAATAAATTGGTTAAAACTTGATGCACTAAACTAGAATTGTATTAAAGGACCGCATTTATTCCAACAATATACCTCACAAAGGTGAAGGCTGAAGTTGACTGTGATCACTCTCTTGACTCCGTCTAGCTCCCCTACTTGGACTTTCATGTTAAGTTTAAGTGTATTCTGAACTGCATCTGTGTAGTTAAATAACATGTTAACTTAGAATTAGCAAAACATTGAAAATAGAAAGTATGCTTTCTAAAAGTCCAAGAGAAGAACTCCTTCAGCTGATAAGATAATGCACCTTCTACCTTCAGCAACCTAAAAAAATTGAGTCGGCATTTCGACTCAATGAATAATATATTGGTGATGCAGAAGACTCAAAAAGATAGAACTTAGATATGTACCACCTAAAAGTGCTTCTTTCCTATCACTGTAAATCAGAGAAGGGGAAATTTTATCGTGCAAATTCTGATTAGATGGTTATTAATATGAAACAATGCTCTACTAAGACTGTACCAATTCAACTGGACTTTGACATTCGGGAGAAGGAACCACTATGGCTTGGCTTCTTGATGACAACACGTGTTGACAGGACAATGATTCAGGTAAACCAGTCCTCACGGCACGATGAACATCTAGACCGTTGGTAGCAGATACACCAGAAGTTCCCTTTCCTTTCTTGACCTTTGTTACAGTACTTAAATTGATCTCTCCTGATCCGTATTCAGCACTTATATACTGTACTTACTTAGAGATCACACCAGTTGCCAATAATGCATAACTTTATGTCATAAAGCTGGTGCAAAAATATATAAATTAAATCTAAGCTTTTAGATGCCAACGAGTAAATAAATTTAAGAGAGCTGAAGTTCAATACTGAGTAACTTATATGTCATAAAGCCATAGCAACATTTCTATAAAAAGACCCATAATTAATCATTACAATAAGCTCAAAAAAAGGAGAGTAGGTCTAAGAATCACAGATACAATCTATGAAGCACAGAGACAAACACAAATACCAAATACAATACAAATACCAAATACAATATTGTCACTGCCTCGTAGACACAGACATAGGTAAAAAATTGAGGAAACAAAAGTGATTAAATGTAACTACATGTGTCAGTCATATGCCTTTAATTTGTTGTGTCTATGCTAAATAGGCTACAATTGCTTGAAGACATTTACTAGTACATTCTAGATATTAATTATTTTGTGTCATCATGAATCAATTAAAGATACATGGTTCATACATAACACAACTACAACATGCAAACACCGTCCAGATGAAGCGAGACCCAACACTAGTAACTAATAAGTTTCTATGAAATGGAAGACTGTGACACCTAAGCACCACTATGCATCGGAATGTCATAGGTGTACCATTTCAACATTTGGAATGATAAAAATATAACTAACAGACATCAGAACTCTAAAACCCACCCTCTTGCAATTTTCAACAAATCTAAGACTAAATAAAGGAACCAAACAACAATGAATTTGCTTTAATGTTGAATATCAACCAATGCCTTCAAGCGCTACAACACTACAATAACAAGTATCTATTAAAGTAAACAAGCTAGTTAATCACTCTAGTATTACAAAAACAATGAATAATTGCACACTCTAATCTAACACATACACGCAAGTGAAGTTTCATGTTTGCGTAATTCCAAACAAATCAAATATCATGAATTGAAATTGAAATCAATGTTAAATGGGAATGGCAAAATCATCTAAAAATCCACATCAAAGGCACAAACAAAAAGCGTGCATGATGAAATGGAGTGAGCAGAGAGTTGAGATCTGACACCAAAACATTCAACTACGCAACTCGGAATTATAACAGAAACGAAAACAAAAACACGAAGCTGAGAAAATTGAAAGGTGGGTCTAATTCATGAAAATAAGGGGAAATCAGATCGAGGAGGGGAATTGTGAAATCTGACCTTGTGATCTGACTCGGAAGCGAAGGCCGGAGAAAGGAGAAGAAGCAGGAGGAGAGAGAATCGGAGGAGCATGGTGGTGGTGGAGGAGATGGATCTCCAACGATGATGAGAGAGAAAGAGAAATTTAGAGAGAGAAACAAAAAAGAGGACTTAAGCTTGAAGAATTTGAGACTCTATTATCTCACTGCCCCCATTTTTAGACATGACTTTTAGAATACTCTCACTATGGTTTAATCTAATAAAAATTTCTAATCATTTTTCTCATATTTCACAAATCATCAAACAACAACAACCACTACAATGTCAATGATGAAGAAAATAAAAACCATCGAAATCGTAAATTGATTTCAGGGTACATAAATTAACTACACAAGAAATTGAAAACAATCGTGAATACATATAGTTATGGTTTTCAATGATTTCAATTACGATAACACAATTCAACAATTACGATTCGGTGCAATTTGAGAGGGCGAGAGAAAACCTTAGAAAGAAAGAGTCGAGTTGTGTGGCGGCGATTGAACAGAGAGTTGATGGTGGCGGCGGTTGAACAGAGTTTACGGTGGCGGCGATTGAACAGAGAGTCGACGGTGGATTCTACAATTTCAGATTTACATCACTTCTACAAGCAAGTTGCAAGCTGAAATTGAAATGAAAATGACAATACTATCCTTTTTGTCCTAATTAGTATAAAAACATATATTTTATAATTAAAATTAATTTTTAATTTTTTAATTAGTAATTAGTAAAGTTGAGTTTTGACAATGAAAAAAAAAACTTAAGTTTTACGTTTTTTTTATGAAAATAATAATTTTATAATTTATAAAAAATATTATTTATTTATAATATAAAATTATTTAAAAATTTAATAAAGTAAAATATAGCCGTAGGTAAAGGTAATATGGGTGTAGGTAAAAGTAATGTATAAAATTATTTAAAAAATTAATAAAATAAGATATATCCGTAGGTAAAAGTAATATGACTGTAGGTAAAAGTAACATGTAGTGACAAAAATTAAGCGTCACTAAATCTGGGTGTCACAATAGGTCAGTTTTCTTGTAGTGCCACATGTATCAATCAATCACCGACATGTATACCGCTATTTTATATTGTAATTTTTAAGTTGATTGTATAATCCGGATAGATGTTAAAATTCTATTGAACAATAGTGTAAATTATTTTAAATTGTCAATGCATATTCATTAAACTCCATCTTTAATTTTACTTTATTTTTCATTGCATTTTGACTTAACACTGAAAATTCATATTAATATCTATGGAAATTAAGATGTTTAACAAAAAGGAATGATAGTATAGACTCTAAAAATCTTAAACAAAACGGGCAAAGATATTTGAGATTGGGCAATGGCTAAAGATTTTATCTCTCGATTTCTTTCTATTTTTTCTATTTTTTCATGTTGATTTTAGAATGGCTTTTGTTCTATAGTTTTTAACATAATTTGTATGTCTATTTTTATGTGTTTTAGTTTTTTAAGGACTATTCAAGTTGAAGACATTTTTCACTATCTGGTCATCAAGTACAATATAATGGTTTTAGAATCATTACATCTTTTGTCTACTTCATTTTATCTTTTTTCTTGTCATGTTTCATCAGTTTTATGTTTCATTAGTTTTATGTTTTCAAAGTCAGACTATTTACTAATAACTTTATGATGATAAACGAAATTTAAAACAACTAAAATTTTGTAGCTGTTCTGCACTGAATCTGTTTTTATCATACAATACATGGTAATGTGTTGGTCGACTATTCTCCGAGAGAGTTTAGTTATCTTGGATAATGTCTAAGAAGTTATGTTTTACTGTTGTTGTTGGCTTGACTTTTTTGGGACCTTATTTTATTTGAATATGGATTAGAACTACTAGTCTCATCGGTTTCAGTTTGACACACTTTTGATGTATATATTTTTATTAGATTGATGTAATTTTATTTTTATTATGTTTGACACTATTTAGAAGATATGTACGATGTTTTGTTTTCGTGTACTATATATACCATTACATTTATACTACACTACTATGATATTCTATATTTTGACAGAAATTGAAAGTTTTTAAAATGTAATAGAATATTTTGTAGGTACATCTACGGAACACTCTGTTTTTAGCAAGTTCTGTAGATATATTTACGGAAGATTCACTAAACTGAAATATTTTGAATTTTCTCAACGTTCACTGTATTTTTTACGCTTATGTAGATCCACTTACGGAAAAAATTATTATTTTTTTAAAAAAAGTATTGCATCTATGGAAGTAGGATGTAATGAAATTTTCTCTAAATTTACTGCTCAATCCACTTATTTAACAAAGAGGAGAGGCTCAAATCCTCGTATTAAATACAATAATAATATAAAATATATTTTAGAATTTAAATAAAATAATTAAATATTAAAAAAATTTAATTTTTTTGACTATGTGACAAAATTGTGTGATTGTCAAAAACCCTAAATGATAAAGTGTCATTATTTAGACCATCTATTTGACTTTTAATATTCATGTCTCCATTAAATGAATATTTTTTGGCCTTTTATTTTTAAGTCCCTACTATTATTATTATTATTCTTTTTTTTTTAATGAAATCTGAGTAGGGTAGGGATGACAAAAACTCCTTATTAGTGGATATTCTCAGATAAAACTCGTCATAGACACAGGCAGAGCCGTCTTAAGTTTTTGGAGATTCTGTGTAGGTTAGTGATAGTTCAAACGTGACAAAATAATTAAAGGCCATATTTAACCACATTTTAATTGGTTCAAAGATTTATGAGGCCCTATTTAATTACAGTTTAATCGTTAAAATTTTGAGGCTCTGTGCTGTAGCCTGCCTTGCACACCCTCCAAAACGGCCTTGGACACAGGTTCGATGTTTTATTAAATATTCACAGATAAAATTAACAAGTATTTAATTATGTGTTAGTTCATGAATATAAACACAAATTTAATGATATTCATACACGTATGTATTCTATATTTGTTTATAATTGTCAAAATTATTTAAGTTTTACTTTTTTAATCTAAAAGTATTATTATTATTATTATTATTATTATTATTATTATTATTATTATTATGATTATTATTATTATTATTATTAGGGTTAAATGACTTTTACCCTCTGCCATATGAGTGTGTTTTGATTTATCCCCCTTAAAAAAATTGTTAAACAGATCTTACCAAATAAAGATTCCATCAAATTTGACCCTGGATCAAGATTCCAACAGAATCAGCATACGTAGCACGCCATGTGACATTTTTATTATTTTTAAATTTCCACGTGTAAATTTATTTTTTTTATTTTAAAATTTTTTTTAAAATTTTTTTTAAAAAAAATTCTTTTTATTTTACATATATTTTTAAACTTTATTGATTGGTTGTTAAAAGGTTAAATATTAAAACTAAAGTAGTTTGTCTACAATGAGTGTTGAACCCAAGAGTCACAATCTACCATTAGGCCAATTGCTCCTATTGTTTAATTTCTTGCATTAAAAATATTAAAATAACATATAGTTTGAGACTATTCATACTTCTAAATAAAACCATGGTAGATTGTGTCTCTTGTATATATTGTGTCGTGTGTTCAATACTCATTGTAGACAAAATATTTTAGTTTTGATATTTAACCTTTTAACAACCAACCAATAAAGATTAAAAAATATATATAAAATAAAAAGAAATTAAAAAAAAAACAAAATTTTTTTAATTTTTTTTAATTTTTAAAAACAAAATTAAAAAAACGAATTTCCACGTGGAAATTGAAAAATAAAAAAAAATAATAAAAAATGCCACGTGGCGTGCCATGTATGCAGATTCTATTGGAATCTTGATCCAGGGTCAAATTTGATGGAATCATTATTTGGTAAGGTCTGTTTAACAAATTTTTTTAAGGAGGTAAATCAAAACACGCTCATATGGCAGGGGGTAAAAGTCATTTAACCCTTATTATTATTATTATTATTATTATTATTATTATTATTATTATTATTTGATCTTACCTGATCAGATGGACCTTCAAGGCCTGCAAAGGTCTGGATCTTCAGTGAACTGGGGGGGTGTACCTGCAAGGTACTCCGATGCTAAAGTAAGAAGACGAGCAACAGAGCGCAAGTACAAGGTAAATTATAAGAAGTGAATACCTGACCCTCTAGTGAAAGAGGATATTTATAGCCCCCAGCGCTGGGCCAAGATCTCTCTACTGGACTGTATGCCCAGACATAATTAGGAGACTGCCAGGATTCCAGGCGAAAATGTCGGAGGCCAGTCCTTGGTCTCCGTCCTGGTCAACCACTCCGAAGTTTAAGGGAGACGTGGTCTTTTAGGGACTATGTGGACTCTGTATTATTCGGGGGGTTAGATGTGAAGTAACCCTACGAGGAGGAGGGTCCTCGGCATAAGGCCATGAGAAAGAGAGTCCTCGACGGAAGGGACGTTCGCAGGGAGCGTGCCTGGTGAGCTTGAGTCTGGACGAGGAGGGAAGTCCTCGTCGGATGGGACGCTCGCGGGGAGCATTATATGCCGAGCATGTGCTGTAGTGCCTCAACGCTATTGGGATTTCGAGGATCCGAGCACGGGTTCGCTCTTCCAAGGCTTAGAGATGTTTTGGGCTTCCAAGTTCAATTGGGCCGAAAGTAGACTGGGCAGAATCCTGACCCAGTCCAGAATAAGATCCCCCAAAGTCAGGGTTTCCGAGCAGGAAGCTTCGACTTCGCAAATGCTCGGCCCATGTTTAGCTAGTCTTTGCTCGCATGTGGTGCTCGGGGGAAACCGTTCATGATGAGAAGACATTAGGTTGCACGTGAAAGGCACTCGTTGACGTGGAAGCTAGTAAATGAGGCAATTATTACCTATGAGTAGGCGACGACGCCTAGGAGGAGATCGCATTAATCGATGCGACGCTTCGTATTCCGGGCATTTGCTTGTAAAAGGAGCTTAACCCTCTCATTTAGGGTTTTACATTTTCGCTCCCTAGACTGATAACTCGCAAACCCTCTCATTACACCTTCGTTTTCTTGTGAAGAACTGAGTTTTAGCTGCTTGAACATGTTAACCTCAGGTACAATTCTGAATCTTAGCAATGATTTTGAGTACTTTTGTTGCCTTCTGGGAGTCTGGGGAGTGGGTCCCCGTCCCCTTCGTATGAATTGTTTATCTAAGCCGACAATTTCTCTTAGAGAAATTAAGGGAGACTTCACTTTCCCGAGTTATTCATGTACGAATATGTCTTCAAGGAGATTGGTTTCCGACTGCCCTTCTCAAGTTTTCAGATTGCTTTGCTCGCCAATCTCAGCCTGGCGCCTTCCCAGTTACATCTGAACGCTTTTGCTTTTATGCGGGCCTTCGAGATAGTTTGTGATTATCTTAATATCGGCGCTACAGCAGCCTTGTTCTGCCGTTTCTTCCGAGTTCAGCGACAGGCGGTCGGAGGGAGGTATGGTTGGGTTTCTTTCAAGAATGCCAACCGGAGGCTTTTCAAAATGTTCACTGATTCTATTAAGGATTTCAAGGACCGGTACTTTGTAATGCGCTTGGAGAGTGAGATGTCGTATACCTCACTAGCCAAGTTGGTGACGGTTTGTGGTGAGGATGGTAGCCCGGAATATGATGATGTTGGGCAGATAAAGACGAAGTTATGCGGTATGTTCCCATTTTTTTTGGTGGAAGGGTCACTCCAATGCTCCTCCTAAACACTATGCTTGGGAAGACGAGGACCTAGACAAGCAGGATGTGGCGTCCTATGCGACCCTACGCAAGTATGTTGAGGGCTTTAGCTTTGCCCAATGGGTGACGAGGAGCGGGGAGCCGGTACTTGACGACAAGGGCGAGGTGATCGTTGAGGCCCAAGCGATAAACACGAAAGCTCTCCTTTCGTGCAAGACACTCGAGGAGGCTAGGGCTCTTCTAGGTTGTACTTAGATTGCTCTTTTTGATTTTTGCTTTATGTTTCTCGCTAACTCGTTTGTTTTATTTTTCAGATGCCATGCCGACGAAGGATGATAAACTCATTAAGCTGGCCCAGGACGCCAAGAGGCTCCGCGTAAAAAAGGCAAGTCGGCTTGGGAACCAGGGCGACAACTCTGGGGCGTCTGGCTCTCCCGTGATTAACCTGGATCGTGAAGCTCCGACTACCGGAAAGGTTGATCCGAGGAAAAGGCCACGCCAAGGTGATGAGGGTCGTGAGGAACCCTCGAACTTAGGGCTCGACCGAGCATTCCTGCTTCCTCCCTGCCTCACAGATGGGCAATACCTGGAGCGGTTCCCGCTGGCTGTTTCTCCTACTGATGCTCAGAAAATCGAGGAGATGGACACTCTCGCCGGTTTCAAGCAGCTGGCTGATGATAGCACCGCTGTCATAAGGGTCTTGGAGATGGCCCAAGTGCTTGCAAAGGGGGATACAGTGTCTACTGCTACCCTGAAAAAGGCAGAGTCAGACAAAAGGGTTGCCGAGGAGAAGCTGGATAAGGCGGAGGCCGCTAAGGAGAGAATGAAGAAGAAAGTCAAGGAGCTGTTGAAGAAGAAGGATGAGGAGCTGGAGGCGGAGAAAAAGAAGTTGGCGGCCCTGCAGGCAGATTGGGCGCCGACTACGGAGGAGTCCGAGGACATAGCTGGGTTGAAGACGAGGCTCGAGATGGTTGAGAAGATTGAGTCTCTCAAGCTCGACTGTATCGAGATGGCTGAGGCGGGTTTCGGCCGAGCAGTTGAACAGCTGAAGCTTCTGAATCTGGGTCTGAAGGTGGATAACATAGGACTCTCGTCAAAAATCATGGACGGTCAGGTGATGCCCGGTACTCCTTTTTATCATCGTGTTTAGATTATTCTCCATGGCTGCTTCTTCTTGTTGATATTGTTCGACAAATTGATCAACATCTTGCTGTCGACCCACCATCACAACCTGTTGATGTCTTCCTTGTACTCCACCTTGATTTGGTCGCAGTATGGGAATTTGATTCAGCTGTACTGTTTTTTCATCCAATGGATCTTCTTCTACAGGTGTGTGTACAACCACTTGCCTATGAGCTTGAGGGGGTTGTCGACCAGTCGTTTGAGGTGCCTCCAGGAAGTTGCATAGTCGAGTGAGTTGATCGACCACCTGTCTGTTCGACTCTGCTGATTCCTGCACTATAGGATTGAAAACAGTTCTCCTTTGGTTAGTTAACATATTTACTAACTCATGATTGCTATCATCCATCTGTTGCCTAAGCACAGCCACAGACGTGTTTGACAAAGGCACAACTCTCTTATGGTTTTCCCTGTTTTGGGTACTTGGTGTGGATCCTTGTGTGTCCGACGCTAAAACAGGACTCGATGTCGATTGACTTCCAACCATTAAGGAATACGGCATTCCATATATGGGGTCAGCGGTCCCAAAACGAGGCAAGTTAGGTCGAAATGGTGAAAAAGGAGTTCCTCTTGTTCCAGTTCCCCCTGGTGGTATTACAGGGATATCTGTCGTCCCTCTTCTCAAAGCCGCTGCCTCCGTCGCTGTACCAGTTTTCGGGTCGATTGGAGTGATCACTGTGTTTGAAGATTCCAGAGAATGAGAGGGAACTTCATCAACGTTATTTAGGTCAGGAGGGTTCGTCATCCTAGACCTAACCTTTTTGGGTGGGTTTTGATATTGTTTCCCACTCCTAAGTTTCATACATATAATAAAACGAAAAAATTAGCACGATGGTCCCACTGGGCGTGCCATTTTGTTTACTGTGGAAATTGGTAAACAACCGCTGGTCCTCCCAAAGCCTTGAAACGAAGGGTTACTTGCAAGATCGACCAGTTGATCTTAAGACCACGTGCTAAAGTTCTTTGGGATTGTATCTGTCTCGTCAAAGTGTTTGCCTAAGAAACGGTTTTCTAAGGCTGGTAACAAATACAATGTTTTTCCACGCTAACTGTTAGATTCGATCGACAGGTGACTCGTGACCGACGGGACAAACCTAGACTTACAAATTCTTGTGAGATTATGAGTGTTCCAACCTTGACCTTCTGGGGTGACTCGTGACCACCAGATAGCGTCGACTCAGAAGATGTTCTATGACTGCAACAACCAGTTTCGGTTTACTTGGTTGAAACAACGATCAAAAGACAAAGTAAATGTTGATTAAAGAACACAATACAAATAAAAGCTTCGAATCATACAATTAAAAAGTAAAAGGATTGCATTGAAAATAAGGATGGTGATTCACATACATCAGAACTCTCAGCAACTCTTGTTTCCTGAAGGGCGGAAAATGGGCAGAGTATAAGCAAGTAGTTTGATTGTAATAGTGAACACACTTTTCTACATTATTCTGGCCTATTTATAGGGTTTACATGAAGTAACTACCTAGTACAATCTATGGCTAAGATTTAAACTAGCAGCAACCGTCTCGTAGGATCTTCCTCTGTGTTTGGCGCTTTTGATGCACGATCCTGGCTTGATTATCGCTTTATTAACATTTCAAACTTTGAATATTTGAATTCTCGTGCTTTATTTGTTTCTGATAACCGTCTTCCATCGACACCGTTTCCCACTATCGAATGCTTTATCTAAAAATCTTCTAAGTATGGAACCCCTAGGTTTGACTTTTATTGTTGCTTCGACTCCTAACAATTTCGACACCATCTGCTGTCGACATTTGCTTTATTTCTCCTTTGTACGGATTTCTTGTTAGAATGAAAGATTCCTCTTATGAGGACACATGTCTTGCTTTGCCTCTAGGATTTTTTCTTAGGGTAACAAAATGCCCCCTTAGAGATGCCACTTCAACCTGCAGATGATGCATGAAAGTGGCATCTATGAAAAATCTTGAATTCGACCTAACGTTTCCTCTTCCCTCATTTTGACTTGAACGTTTGTGTTCACCTAGTGGAGTAGGTTCACTGTAATGTCTTGTCTGTTGACGTCATGCCATCATTGCTTCCCCCACATTTTACTGCCTCGAGACGTGGGCTTATTTAATATGGTGTGATGGCTCCGTTTCCGTGGCACTAGTGGGCTCCACGCGTGCGAAAACCTAGTTCCACGTGCCTCCTTTTTCGCCATGTCTCTGCTCACAAATGACATTTTCTCACTGGCTATAAGTAGCCTTTCTCATAAAATCTCTTTCTTCTCCTTTTCACGTCTTTGGCATTTCTTCTTCAACTCTCTGCGTTTCTTGCTTTCTTCTCAGACTGTTTCATCTTCCAAAAGCTTCTTCTTACAACAATGGTGGCCTCTACTTCAAACGTATCTCCACCTAAGTCCTACGAGCTTCGCCTTGTCGACGGTAAACCCTACGTCCCAGAACCCCCATTCGCTGATGAAAAAGCTAAAATCTGAAAAATCTCAGGTACTTATTCCCTTCCAACTTGAAGGTGCCCGTTATCTTTCTTAGGTCCATTACCCGTTGATGCTCCTTCTGAAATTTATACAACTGATGATGGAGCCTTCTTCCCAACTAGCAGAGACTCCAGGCCGTTGATATCCTCTCCAAAACCTATCTCCTTGCGTTTTTATGACAGGAACTTTCGAACAGCCCCTCCACTAAAATGCCCCAAGTTCGCTGCCTGGATGGCACGTTTGAAACCCAACAAGGGAAAACTGTGGGAAGATCTAGGTATCGACACCCTCTTAAACATGTCGCAAGAAGGCATCTCTTACTCTCACAGCATGTTGACAGCTGCACTCTTCTTCTGGGAAGGTTCGACGAACACTTTCCATACTGGCTGTGGCATGATCACCCCTACTCTTTTGGATGTTGCTGCGATCACAGGCTTAAAACCGGCTGGCCTGGTGTTTAACCATGTGGACGTCGAAGTGGTCCCGGTGAAGTTCGACATTAGCGAAACTAAAAGCCCGACATTCAATAACTTCCTCGCTCATCATCATAAAGACACTCCTGATATTAGTGATGAAGAACATGTCGCTTTCTTGACATACTTGTTATCAATGTGTGTTTTCTGTTCTAGGTCTATGCAGGTGGAAAAGCAATTCGTCTATCTTGCCAGCCATCTACACCATGGTGATGGCGTCGCTTTGGGACACCTAATACTGGCCAAACTTTACATGTCTCTGACAGAAGTGGCTCGACAAATCAGATTCTCCAACCCCAGCGGCACAAAAAAGAAAAATGTTCTGGTGCATGGGCCCTTTTGGTTACTGCAACTATGGCTGAATGCCACTTTTTCTGAAGAAATAAAACCTTTCAGGAACTCGAAGATAGCTTGTGCTCCGACTAGAATATGTAGTGTCTGGGAACGCTTGTCCACTCTGACCCCAGTCGATAAAGCTACCCCCAACTTTGACCTTTTCAAGTTGATGTTCGACCTGATGCTAAAAAGGGTCGATTTTCAACCCTCTATGGCCCCTTTCGCTGACGGCAAGTCTGGTCCCAAGTGGCTTACCAACATCTTTCCTCCTGTGAGGGAAGAACACAAAAAACCTTCTGTTAACACCTGGCGGCGATTTTTGGTCCCTATTTTTCTGTCCTACTCCATTGCAAGCACAAGCCCTAGTTTGACAGCCTACCAGCCTAATCTGGTGGCTCGATAATTTGGCCTCTCTCAGTTGGTCCCCAAATCTCTGTACACCTCTCATGAACTGTTGTTGGACGTCCTTAATGACGAAGCATGGGAACATGTTAAGGAAGATTACGACAACATATGGAATGGGCGACCCTCTCTTACCTTCACCAATTTTAAACCATCGCTTTATTGCACTTATGAGTTTGAAACTTGGTGGCGAACTTATTTTGTTACCTTTATTGGCGATCTTGACAAAAAGATTTCAGATCTGACACCTGCTATTGGTCATTTATAGGGTAAACCCACTCAATGTAAGGCTACTAATATCAAGCAAATTCAAGCTTTCCAGAAGTACTTTGGGGTAGTATATTTGCCTACTGATCTTCTTCGAACCATTTCTCAAGCGGTTGAGGTATTAAGGGATAAGGTAACCAGTAAGATGCCTTCTTTAAAAATCCCTGGTTACGCGAAAGATAAATATCTCTTTGCACTTCATTTTGTAAAACTTAAATTTCCTCCCTTGCCTACTAGCCCTTTGGCTTTGGCATTTCGACCGCCAATTCCGAATTGGTATTATTGTCCTTTGTCGGATGTCCAGAACGCTTATAAGAAAAAGGCCGCTATAGTGGAATCGACGAAGTATAAGTTGGACAACTATCCGGGTGCTTTGCATATTGCTCCTTAATATATGAAGACACTCACTGCCATCTCCAATGGTAACAACTTCTTGGAAAGCTCCTTCATTTTCTTTGACTCTTTGTGTTACTAACTTAGCCATTTCTTTAGCCATTCCTCTTGCAGTTGTCAAAGAAAATCTTGTCACCAAGTCAGACAAAGCTGCTACTTCCAAAGCAAAGGTACACCTTCAAACTTGTAGATCTTTATATTTATGTTTTGTCTTAGTCTGACATTTCCTCTGCAGCCAAAACTCGACACTCCTACTTCTGATGACGAACCTATCTCTTCTACTCTGAAGGTTAGATTTATGTTTCACTTAATGTCTGACTTATTGTGTTTGTTTTTATTGTCTGCATCTGATCCTGAGCATCTATCTTTGTACCATAGTCGAAAACACTCTGTGGTCTCGACTGCTCCGCCTTCCCAATCCAAATCGTCCAAGAAGGACAAAATGCACACTTCTGAAGGGCCGAGGGTAATTTTCTCTGACTTGACTCTTTGCATCGAATCAGAACTTAGGCTTTACATGACACATGCCTTTTTTCAGCCATCTCAGGATGCTAAGCCCCTTCATCAATTCCCCAGTTCCAAACATAAAAGAAAGCAGGAGTCTTCTCCTGGAGGTGGGGCAGTCAAAAAACAAAAACAAAACCCCAAGATCTCTAAGTCTCAAGGAGTTGCGCTTCTTGTCGAATCGGGTGAGGAATCAGAAGAAACTCATCCGCCTTTAGTCCTGAAACGAAGGAGTAAGATTTATGTCCAAAATACCACTATTTCGGCCTCGTTTGGTACTAACTTTTAGTTTCATATGTAGCTTCGGTAACTCCCCCTCCAACATCTCCAGCCAAACAACCAGCTTCTCCCAGAGTCATAGAAGCTTTAAAAGGGGATGATGCGCAGTGGAACTTTGACCCGGCGTTTCAGGTATGAACTAGTTACCACGAGTTTGTGATTTTAGCCAAGTTGAACTCTTTTTAAAATCTCTGTTTATTCGCAGGCTGGCCCTACTGATCCACAAGCTGATGCTGCTGGTGTGGCTGAATATACTCCTCTCTCCAACGATGCTTATTCTCAAGATGATCCTGCCTTAGCCGCTGATGATTTAGTCGACTTAACTATCACAACTATTCGAAGTGATTCTGATTCTGCCACTAGTCCTGCCACATGCTATACTTTCTATTCGACTAGTTCTGACTCTAGTCTTTCAGATCACTCACCGGATCTGGGAACTATTAAAGGCGACATTCACCTTGTCGAAACTACTCCTCCCTAGCCTAGTGGCACACAGGGTGATCTTCCGGTTGTTGAGTCTACTCCTCCTTTGAAATCTGCTGAAACTTCCCATGTCAAAAAGCCTACGGTTGTCTTGCCAACTATTACTGAGAAGGTTCCTTCGCCTCCACCGGCTGTTGATGACAATGTTGATCAATCAGCAGAGAAAAGTTTGGCTTCGACAGCGTCCATTGAAGATAACGCTTCACCTTCCCTGATGGACATTGATATTGACTCTGCATTAGCGAGGCTGAACAGCTTCGTGAGCCAGTACTCTTTTCCTTCTGACTCGGATCAATCTAGGGAGTACACAGACAAGATGGGGCCTAAAGCTACAAAGATCAAAGCCTTGACTGACAAGCTCAAACTTCATGCCTTTAGTCTTGAATTGGTCAATTCACTACGTGATGACCCTGTTAGCTGAAGATTTCGTTTGGGAAGAATATCCTTCGAAGGTTTGAAATTCGAAGGAAGATGGTTACTGATGACCATCTTTGAGATAAAAAAATGGCTACTGATGGCTATGTTCGAGAAAGATGGTTTAAGTTGGAACGGAGATAGTTCACATTGAAGCTAAATTCGAAAAGAATTATCTTTGGGGACTTAAACGTTTTGCGAAATATGCAAAGTACTGAAGTTTAGCGTATTTTCGTGGTATTCTTTGATTCTGATTACGTTTCCACGCGTCAAAAGAGGATTCAGGCGGGAGGATTTGAATTTCGAAGTAGTTTATATAACTGCACAAAGGCAGATGGCGTCCCAAGGATTCTCGCGAGTAACGTGGCATCAGATTAGTGTAGGACCGTTAGGGTCGAATCTAGTATAAATAAGGGTCTTAGTATTAAGATTCCGTGTGTTCATTTTGTACAAATCACTCACATATTGCTCAAGTATCAAGTGTTTAGAGAACGAGTTTACGCTGAGACATGTACGTATGACACCGCCATCAATTTAAATATATTTGTATCTTTCTTTATTCAAGTATCTTCTGATATTACTGCATTTCGTTTACTTTCTGCCATTTACATTCCTGCATTCTTTATTTTCATTCTATTTAGTTTCGAAGCATTTAAGTTTCTGCACTTTAAGATTCTTGCACTTTACAATTTATCTTATATTTTATCTTTGTCTTACCCTTCGCTGATGTTATATTTATGTGTATAACAAGGTGATTGCTAATCTTCATTTATTTGATTAAGTATTTCTTATTTCGAGAACAAGTCAACCATAGACATAATTCGAACTATCATAAATAACAACCTTTTTTGACTATGTCCTAGGATCAATCTAGTCGATCCTGCGAGTAACCAAATCATATTTATTATAGTTTGGAAGACTAGCGGTTGTTTACCGGAAATCACCGTAAACAAATTGGCACGCCCAGTGGGACAGTGCCAAACAAATTGTTATTAATTGATTGCTTTGTTTTGTCTAGAGAATATCAAGACCTTGTATGAACCTTAGGAACGGTAAATTAACCAACAGTGCACAACCGATTCCTAAACGAAGGTACAACAAGAAAATGGTTAGCGTGGCCAGTGCAGGGGGAGATCAGGATCCCCCACAAGGGTCAGGAACGGTGGCTGCAAGTTCTTCACATGTTTCGACTTCTGCTCCAAAAACCCAGGCTATACCGGTTTCGACGGAATCTGATCCTATAGGTAATTCCCAGGCGATACCTGAAAATACAACAGGAACAACAGGGACTATACCAGTTTCGAGTTCGACCACCGCGCCTCCATCCATCAGCGCAAGCGAGATACCACATTTCGCAACTAATACTACAAATCAGATGTTTACCCCAAGACCACCACCTGCCTCAGAGATGTGGAGATCCCATTTCCAATACGGAATGCCACCTTCATACTTGACAAGATTAGGAGGAGCGGGGCCTACATACACTACAACTAAACCAATGCCGTTTTCGCCTAATGTTGGTTCGATAGGTCGAAGCGGGCAGAATTCGGGTTTCTCTGCCCAAGTACCCCCTTTTACCACAAATAGTCAAGCAGCATTTCGACAAGAAATGGATGCAAGTAACCATGATATGTTAGTAAATCTTGCTAAAGAATTGGGGTCCATTTTGAATCCGTTAGCAACAAACATTGCTAGGTCTAACCACGATAATGTGGAAACTTTCTAAAAAATATCATCTCAAATGAATCGAATGGCGAATTTTTTAGGAGTTCCACAAAATAGACGAAAGAACAACCAATCAACTTATCAAGAAGGGGGACCCATTCTAGAACAAGTTAGACCCCCAGTACCGCCACCTAGGCCAACATCAGTTGAACAAAACCGAGTCGAACAAAACCGAGTGATAGACTTAGAAGCTCGAAGTCAGACAACTAACGTTGGCCAACAAGCAGTTACCCAGCCACAACCTAATTTATTGGTAGTAAGAAGAGACGAACATCCTGATGAAGTGGTGCATAGGGTTAGGAGAGACAATTTGGCAACAGAGAACAATCTCACTGCCATGATAGAGAGAATAATGGCCAACAATGGCCTTAATACCGGGCTTCGACGCCCAAACTATACATCCCCAATAGCAGAATATGTCATGCAAACAGAATTGCCAAGGGGTACCAAAGTACCAAAATTCACTAAATTTTCAGGGGACACCAATGAGTCTACCGTGGAGCACATAGCCAGATATCTAATGGAAGCAGGGGATCTAGCAGGGAACGAAGACTTAAGGATTAAATACTTCCCTAGTTCGCTAACAAAGAATGCTTTTGTTTGGTTCACTACGTTGCTCCCAAATTCCATAGATGCATGGGCACACTTGGAGAGATTATTCCATGAATAATTTTACATGGGTCAAACCAAGATAAGCTTGAAAGAATTGGCTAGCATCAAGAGGAAGTTCACGGAGTCTATAGATGATTACTTAAACAGGTTCCGTTTGTTGAAATCAAGATGCTTCACGACTGTCCCAGAGCATGAATTAGTTGAAATGGCTGTGGGTGGCCTAGATTATTCAATTCGAAAGAAACTGGATACTCAATACCTGAGAGATATGGCCCAATTGGCAGACAGGGTTCGACAAGTCGAACGGTTAAAAGCAGAAAAGGCCAGAGCGAGTAAAAGTTATAAGAAGGAGAGAGTAGCATACGTCGAAGCAGACGAAGTTGATGGCGAACCTTTCGAAGATTCATACGACATGGAAGAGGTCGAAATAGATCTTGCTGAGTTAAAAGAGGCGCCACCCTATTCTTGCAAATTGCTCACCCCTTCTAATGGAAGAAATCCAGTAGAGAATGATAAAAGCGATAGATTTCCTAAGAAAACTTATACATTTGATGTCACTAAATGTGACGAAATATTTGATTTATTAGTAAAAGATGGCTAGATGATAGTACCTCCCAATTCAAAAATTCCTCCGTTAGAACAACGGAAGAAGCGAGGTTTTTGCAAATATCACGGTTTTTTAGGCCATAAAACTTCACAATGTTTTCTTTTCAGGGATCTAATTCAGAATGCTATCAAGGATGGACGTCTGAAATTCGCTGACAAAGCCAAGAACCTTATGAAAGTTGACGCAGACCCTTTGAATGTGGCTGACACTAACTTGTGTGAACCACTTGACGTCAACATGGTGGAAGTATCTGAAATTGACGCTGCTGAATCGAAGATAATTTCAGGTGGAAAGCATGCTACTGAAAGCCTAAATGCCAATTCGATCTTCAATACTGACGTTGAAGGATCCTTTGATGCTGAAATGACTGAAGATATGAAAGGAAAAACAAGTGAGGCCACTAAAGACCTCACAGTGAAGCTTCAGCAGATACGAATTTCTGAGGCTCCTCCGGCAGGTGTTAACATGGTCAATGTTAGACGCCCTTTGTCTGAAATCGAAGAACTAGAGAAATGGCTGATAAGGGAGAAAGGAAACATTGAAATCCCACCAAGGGGAAACAGTCTGAAGGATTATCTCTGGGATTGCCATGTGAAAAATGGTGGAAAAGGCTGATGTGCCCAAGATGTTCGGTTATGTTAAATCGAAGGGTTCAAGCTAATTTCGAGAGGGCCCTGCGAGAAAGAATGGAGCAGCCTTGGAGAGGAGGAAACTTGTTGCTGAAAGTATACCCAAGGTCTGAAGAAAGCTTGGTTGGTTTCTTAGTCAGATATCACAACGACAACTCTGAAGTTGCACTGTGCCTCAGATGTGGTGCGGTCTATGACGAACTACTAGCAAGATCATTCAAAAGGGTGTATCTCTACATGGGTCGGGAGACTCAGGGACTTCGTCCTAATTTGTTTACGTTCGACAACTGGACCCCTGCGAAGAGGCCTGACAGCCCACACCCTAGAGCTCGAAGGGTCACATTCAGAGTCCCTGCAGACATACCCAGGGATAGATGGATGCAAGCTGGTACCAGAACCAACAAATGGCGAAGTTGGGACCAAGGAGGAAGAACTACAATGGCATATAGGAAGCAATTCCAGACTTCCAATCGAGAGATGTACATATTGGAGAACTACAAAGGCAAAAATCCTATGTCCAGATCCCAATGGAGAAGGCACCAGAGGATGAAGAAAGCCCAAAGAGAATACAGACCAAGGGAGGCTGGAGAATCAAGTAGTAATCAAATCCCAATGCAGGGGGCAAGGATAAGTAAACCTCCAGTGGAACGTAAGTTGTTCGACTCTGAAAATGAGAAAGAAGAAGAAAAAATGCATTCCAGCCCTTGGAAAGAAGACGATAGGATGACAAATGACTTCGACTCAGACAGAGTGTCATCTATAAATCTCAATTGCAATGTTGTGTCAGTACTCCTGTCATACCCCAATTTTTGACCTAAGATACCATCTCATATCATTTGCATCTCTAACAAATGGCATAGCTTGTGTTTGCTACTTGTGACTCAGCAGGATTTAAACAAGAAATCACTCATCAGTACAAGTAACAATCAATTAGGGTTTTGTTCCCCCTTCATCTCAAATGAATCATCTTCATCAACAATCAACATTTGGTCCTCAGAGATTCATTTCAACAAGCTCAAAGGCACTGAATCAACCAGATCAGGGTTTTGACTGAAGATAGCATACTCCTGACTTTTGCTCAGAATTTGATCTAATGACTTGGGACATGACCTCAAGACCCCAAGTGCATCATTTTGACCTAATTCATTGGCTCAGAACATCTCCTACACAAGGATTGATCAACAGTGAAATTTCAAATCATCAGATTAGGGTTTTGAACTATCAGGGACTAAAATCAGGGATCACATTTGGGAAACCCTAAAAATCCCCAGGGAGTCAATCAAAGGTTTCAATCATCCTCAAATAATCCCTATGACAATATCCAATGGAAATTGCATCTCAATTCAAGATCCACAGTCATCAATTTTATCAGGTCGACAATTAGGGTTTTTTGACCTAATTCAATGAACAACTGACCTTTTAATCAGGACATGGTGTCACAACTCAAACCATGGCTCAATATCCTCTAATGCTTCAATATGATTCATTCATACCATTCATTTGGTGAGGATAGCCTGGTTCATTTGAAATCTCCAGAAACGCGATTCGTCTGAAAAAGTCAACTGTACAAGATCACCATTGACTTTTGGGGAATTTTGGTCAACCATGACTTTTGAAGTTTTGAATCATCAATATATGATATATGAAGTCATTTGATCAAGAAAAATCAAGAAAACCAATCAAGAATCAAAATGTCAAAAGTTTGACTTTCATACTTAGAAAATTTTTCTAAGTGTTTTTCATGGTTTTTTCCAAACTTTGGAGGGGAATAACTCAAAATTTCACCTACAAACTGAAAAAAACTTCCAACATGAAAGTTGTAGATTTTGATCCAATAAACAACTTTGACACATATAAATTTTTTTTCATAAGATCAACCATTTAAGAGATATGGAGCTTCAAAGTTGGCATCTTTGGAAAATTTCACTTGAAACTTCATTTTTCTCAAAGTTCATGGATCTTTTTCACCCACTTCCTTAAGGATCTTGAAGAAACTTTCAACTAGGGTTTTGAAGTGTGTAATATGAGCTTTCCAAAATGTCCAAGAGCATGAAAAAATATGGAGTGTAGCTATGGTTTTGAATTTTGCAATTAGAGGTCATTATGCATGAAATTACAAGCCATTTTCACTAAGTTCAATACTATATGGCCTATAATTCAAGCAATGACACACCAAAGCAATGATTGAATGATATTTTCTGATTTGAGATCAGAATGGAAAGAGATAAGAAGCTTGGCCAAAATAACCATGGTTTAGTTACTTTAACCATTTGCATTTAATGTGAAAGATTCCATTTTATCTCTTAAGCCAAATCATCATTCTTGATCAACTTGCAAGAGCTTTGTATTCAGAAACTTTGGCCTATAAATAGAGGTCATTTCCACTCTTCAATTCACACCAAAACCTCATAATCATAGGTTTTCTCTCTTCTTTCTTAAGTTGCAAGTTTCATGAGTTTCAAAGAGGGAGAATTGCAATTTCCATCTCTTGCAATTTCTGGCCAAAGTGAGGGTTCTAACATCTCATAAACATCAAATGTGATGTGTTTGATCCATCCACACACCCCAAAAACACCTAAATCTCAGAATCACTCTTCAACCACCATGTTTGCATAAAGAGAACCTTAACATGCCAATTCTCACATCAAGCCATATCTGCCCAAACTATCACTTCTAACATCATCCATATACTTCATGTAAACTATTCCAATCATCATACATGCCCAGAAACCTCGGAATCATTAAGCTCAATTCATACTTGGCTCTACTGCAGATCGGGTTCCATGGAATGATCCAGATGTTTTCAATCCACTCCAAGCATCCAGACACCTTCCATATGGTCCATTGAAGCTATCCAGATCATCAAACAACTTCTGTAACACCTCTATTGCAGAATTCGATTCTCACTTTTGCCGTTTTTGAAGGTAAGCCATTTGAACTTCAAACTCATACTTGCACGCATCATAAATGAAATATGAGCATACCATCTTGTTTCTGCACCTATGAGGATCATTAACCCTCAATCAATTGCATCATAACATGATCATACACGATTTCACATTGAATTTCAGTTTTAGGGTTCTTCATGTTCATCACAAAATTGACCCCCTTAGAGTGAAAATAAATGAATTTTGAGGGCACCATCATGTTCCTCGTGAAAAAACGAGCAAGATAGACCTTTCACTTGTTCAATTTGGTTCAGTTTTCAGAAAATTCAAATTCAAATGGGGATTGTGTTCTTGGCACGTTTTTTGGTTCATAAGTTTTGAAATTTAGTTGGAAAATATATTTTACCAAGCGCGTATTACTAACAAGCCACAAGCGTGGCTCAGCTGGTTATTGTTTTGGTTGGTGACCTTAAGGTCACGAGTTCAAGTCCTCTAGGGACCAAACCTATTTTTTTTACAACTAATTTTATTTCATTTTTTAACAAACTTCATCAATTAATTAAACCAATCAAAATTCATCATTTTCACTTCATTTTTTTTTACACTCTTTATTTAATATACATATTTTGACAATATCAAAAAAAATCACAAAAAAAGATTCATTTAATATATTTTTAATTGAGTTTAAAATGACTTGTTTTTAAGTACTTTTAATACTTTTAAATACTATTTTTCATTTGATTTTCAAACTTAAACACTTGTAAATATTTTTTGAGCAAGCCCTAATCATTTAGGTATTAATTAAGCATAATATTTTTGTTTATCTTGATTAATTTGATTTCTTTCAATTTCAAATCGTTTTAAAACAAGCGATCGCAATTCTTTTCAAAAAAACGATAAACCATCTCTTTTTGATTTCAAAAGAAACTATTGATTAAATCTTTTTATTTGATCAATTGATTTTCAAAACGATGTGGAGCCTCTCGAATATTAGAGAGTATAAGACCCACTCCTTTTTCTTTTTACACAGTCTTTTATTCAAAATAAATAAACTTTCTTTCAAAACAAACTTTCAAACAGTTTTTTCAAACGACGCGTCTGTAAATAAAGCAATCGACCATGTTTTGTAAAATACCACGGGCCTCCACATAGGTATAAGTCCCAAGCCCCTTTTGTACATACCCATTCCAGTACATAAAATTAGGTATTTCATTGTACGCCTTTTGTACATATCTCAATCAATGCGTTTTTTAAAACTTTGAATAACAAACCAAAAATGAAGGTTTCTTTAAATCTTCCCAAAAATACCATGGGCCTCCATGTAGGTATAAGTCCCAAGCCCTTTGTAAATACCTGTTTACATAGCTTTGAATAAACTCAAGTGGACATCTCCCCGAGTGTGAGTCCCGAGCCCTGTGTATACAAATGGATCATGCTTACAGGTATATTTCCTTCATAAACTCCATTATATACACACACTTTGTCATATATATAATTGTTCATACCTGTTCATGTTTGTTCATACTTGTTCATGTTTGTTCATATGTGTGATATGTGTACTTGTTCAACTTAGTACAACACTAGGTTCCCCATAGCCTCCTATTGGGCTTCGTGCAAAGAATCTCCACTAGTTTGGGTTAGGACATAGAGTATGGTTTCCCGGTGAAATCGCTCTAAGAGCTCAAACCAACTATACCATGCCTCCCCTTGGGCTTTGTACAAACGAGTGACCCTCCCATAGCCTCCTCTTGGGCTTACAATGCAAGGACCCTGGATTGTCCCTCCCATAGCCTCCTCTTGGGCTTACAATGCAAGGACCCTCGGATAGCCTCCTCTTGGGCTTCGTACAAGGACCCACGGGCTTCTTATAAGCATCCCCAAATATCCAAAACAAATACCCTAGGAGATTAGACATTTTTCATCTCTATGCTAGGAGTATCTCTTCTATATCATCACAAACAATCAATCAATCAAAATCAAACTTTTTTGCCACAAGGCTGGCTAATCAATCAAACTGTTTTACCACCGTACTGGATGATTAATCAAAGTTTTTGTCACAAGGCTGACTTCATTGAAACTTTTGCCACAAGGCTGGCTGATTAATCAAAGTTTTTGTCACAAGGCTGACTTCATTGAAACTTTTGCCACAAGGCTGGTTAAACACAAAAACATCTTTATCATTCTAAGCACCCTAAGTGGCATGGCCCCGGGCTTATAATGAAAAGATTTTCAAACAAATCAAATAGGTGTATGTGATGATATAGATTAGATACATCTAGCATTTAGACGACATTTGTCTATTTTCCTTTGCTTCCACTAGCATAAGTGGGAACTACGATTGCTCTGACTTTCTCAACATCCCTTTGAGAATACGTAGGCACAAGGTCGATCCTTGGCGAGCAAAACAAAACAAAAAAAACCATTCAAACCTTAGCACCCGTAGACCCCGAGCTACAGATGCTCTGATTCCCTCTAGGGGATATGTATGCAGAGGATCGCGATGATCTTTGCGAGCATAATCAAACAAACACCTTAGGTCCCACCTATTTCACAAGAACCTCCACCACAACAAGAATGGAATAAACAAAACAAAGAAACCTATAGAGTACTATAGATACGTTGGGTGCTAATACCTTCCCTTCGTATAACCAACCCTCTTACCCGGAATCTCTCCCCCACTTTTTAGGTTATTGCAGCTTTTTTCCTTTTCCTACTTTGGAAACAATAAAAAGTTTGGTCGGTACAAAAGAAAAATCATTTTTTTGAGCACTCGAGCCCAAAGAAGGCATCAGGTGTCTCATCCAGAAAAAAAGATAACGATTTTTCGCCCGCGACAGAAAAATGGCGACTTCACTGGGGACAAAACTTTTTGTTGTTTCCAAAGAAAGGGTTATTTCTATTTGTTTTGTTTTTATTTTTGTTACATGTGTGGTTCCTTGGTCCTGTTACTTGTGTGATTCTGTTACAAGTGATACATTATGGACAAATCCTAACCCGGATTAAGTACACATAAGAATTAGGTGGAGGGTATAGTCATGTATGGCATACAAGGAGTTCAGTCCTTAAAAAGTCAGCATGAGAATCCTTCCGCTCAGTGGAGGTTCCTTGTTGGTAGTACATGTTTAGCAAGTTCAGTTGCGAAGACATTATTGCTTTCATTGAACTGTAGAAGCTGAGTTGGCTGTAGAACCGCAACCCATCCTGGCCTTATTAGGTTGTGGTGCAGAAACTATTCAGGTGTGGACTTGGATTAGTTGTCATGCGGAGAACCACACTCAGACGAGTTTTTCTTGAGAATATTGCTGGCTCACAAGTTCAGTTGTGCAAGCCGGTAATATCCGAAAGAAAAATGTGGACTCTGACGTATCAGTAGAACATGTTTTGCAGGTGATAAACCCTAGTACTGTAACACCCGAAATTTAATTATTTATTTAATTAAATTGTATAAGGAAATTATTTGTTGGAATTAGTCGAAGTTAGAATTATTGACATTATTATAAGAGGCGTAATTCGAATTTATACGTTGTGTTGGGCGGATAAATTAATGACCGAGAAATTAGTCGGTTTAATCGGAGAATAATATTAGAGATAATATTACTATAATGGACTATTATTAATTTAAGTTGATTTAAGCCGTAGAGAATGATATTGAATATGTTGAGTTGGTGGTTCGGACGATTTATTTTATAGTCGGTAGTTAGTCAATTTGGTGGAGAGAAATAATAATAGAATTAATATTATGGATTATGAGAGTGTTTTATTTAAGTGGGCTTAGACGTTGCGTTGGTGATAGTAATCATGGGGGTGTTAATTAGTAAGCCCAAATGAAGATTATAATTATAATAATAATTATAATAAAATAAAGGAAATAAGAAGAGAAGTTAGGTCTCAGTAGACGTGGAGAAAGAAGAAAACTTGGAGAAAGAGGAGAGGTGAAGAAGAGAGCCATGGCGGAAGAGAAAAACTAGAGGAAGTCCAATTTGCGCAGCAAGTTTCTGCAGTGAGACACCTTAGTAATACGGACGTTTCTCCCAATCCAACCGTTGGATCGTCGTGGTTCTTGGACACAACGTTCCAGACTCGTAGAGGTAACTTCTGACCGGAGCGATTTTCGTTTTGATGATTTTAAGTTCGTCTGACAAAGCGATTTCCGAACAGGTTTTTGGTGCGTCTCTGCACGTTGTTAGAAAAGATTTTCGGAGAAAAGTTGGAAGCGGCGGCATAAGCTATGGCAACCGGGAGAGTAAAGCAATCTCATATCCAAGGTAAGGGTGGGGTTCTAGCTCTATAAACGGGATTATGATGAATGATATGTGGGGGTTATGGTTGTATGATTGCCTCTATTTTGTGTGTTGTGATTGTATTGTTGAATGTTGAAATTGATTGACGTCGGTGAATAAGGTTATAAAAGTTCAATCAATGATTGTGGGAAATTAACCTAGGGTTTATAATTATTATTATTGAGGAATTAGTTGTAGAAAATTGCTAGATGTTGGTGGAGTATAACTATAATATTGCTATGTTCCTGTGATGGTCGAAATTGAATTGTACTGGAATCGAAGGAAGAAAATTGAGTTTTAATTTTGTTGGAAGATGCTGTCAGCGCAGGTAAGTGCCAAGGTTTGGACGCGGCGCAAACTGAAGGTCTCTGTGGTGTTCGCGGCGCAAAGAGAGGTTCGCGGCGCGTGCTATACGAGTGTTAGAAATATGTTTTGATTTCTGGCTGTTGATGTTTTATGTTGGTTGTTGGGATCAAGCCTTAGTAGGATTAACTTGAGAAGAATTATAATTATTATTAGTGAAGAAATTGGTTTAAATTAATTAGAATATTATACCGTTGGAATTGATTAATTTAATTAGTAGAAATTATAGTGATGATTCTTAGTGATGAGATATGTAGTTAATGGATTTTGTATAAAGATGGAATTAGTGTGAAGAAGAAATAGCAGTAGTAATAACGATGATATATGTAGCAGGCTGAATTAGTAGCATAATTGGATTTAATAATAGAATTAACGAATAGTAGAATTGAAGAATTAGTACCTAGATGTTTAGGGGTTGTTTTGTAATGATTAAGTTGATGCAATTGATGCATGTTTAAGTTGTTGTTTTCGTTGCTGCTGTTCTGGTTGTTGTTGATATGTTGATTAAGTTGCAGGTCTTATGACCAATGTTGTTTAAGTTACTGATAATGCGTTGATTAAGTTGCAGGTCTTATGACCAAGGTTGATTAAGTTGTTTGTGGTTGTTGCATTGTTGTGTTGTGACGTTGTGGTTGTTGTTGCATGCATACATTTGCATTGTTTAAGTTGGCCTTGATGGCATCACGTTGAAAAGTTGAAGGCTTATGCCTTGGCCTTAATGGCACCATGTTGAAGGCTTACGCCTTGTTGAAATGCCTCGATAACCTGGCATATGTTTAAGTTGGGAGTTTTACTCCAAATGGTACCACATGCATTTGCACAATTGAGTCGCATTTGAAGTTGTTGTTGTTGTTTCGTTGTTGTTGTTGTTATTACGTTGTTGTTGTTGTTGATATAAGTTGTCGTTATTGTAAGTTGTTGTTGTTATAAGTGGTTGTTGTTATTAAGTTATGATGATTTAAATTGTGAAATAATTATTATAACTATTGCTATAGTTGTTGTTGCTAATTGTTGTTATACTTGTTACTGAATATTGTTATCATAATTGTTGTTGGTAAATAATTATTATAACCGTTGTTGCTATTTGTTATTATAACTGTTGTTTGAATAAGTATGAAGTGGTGATATTGTATGATCTAATCTTAATATATTATTTATCACACGCTTGCTTATATTGTTGGATATCTCACCCCTTCTGTAATGATGTTACCTATTATGGGTAATTGAGCAGGTACTCAAGAATAGCTGTGGAAGTGAAGTAACTTTATGAAGTCTTTAGTTACCGTTAGTTCGAGTTGGTCTTGCTCTGATACGTAGCACTCGGGGGATGTTTATGTGTTGTTTCTAAGTTGCTGTTATTACTAATTGTTGAATAATTATAAATTGAACAATGTTTTAGTTGAATAAAGTTGCTAACTGATCTATAAGTTGGAAGTTGTAATTCTGTGGTTTTAATATTAAAAAGGTTGTTATGTTCCTATGAATAAATATGTTGTGAGTTGTTCAGCCGAATGCTATGTATCATATTAAAAGAAATACAGGTTGCTTTGTTGTTTTATGTTGAAATGTGACATCCTATTTTATGTTTGAAAATTTTAGCACTCTGATTTTTAATATAAATGTCGGGTAGAAAATGGGGTGTTACATTAGTGGTATCAGAGCAGGTCGGTCCGTCCGGCCAATTGTCGAGTCAGTTGAGTTGCGCGACAGTTGTATACTGTCGACCTATTATCCCTTGGTACGCGACATGTGAGTGAATCACTGTCGGTACTTGGTTGTTTGTTGCGGAAGTTTATTTGAAACAAGTGAGGGAGAAGCTTCGCTTTTCGGTTATGTTTCAGTTGTAAGATGATTGATTCGGTAGGCTGTTGTTGGCAACAGTGCAAGCGTTGTTGGAGTTTGTTGTTTCCCGAATTGAAGGTGACTTAGAATTAGGACTTGGCTAGTAATCAAGTTGGAGCACCTTGAAGGAGGATGATTATATGTAATTGAGGATTATTTGTAGGAGAGGAAAATTAGAAAGTTGGAATGTATCAGCTCTGCCGGTGTACTGCGAAGTTGTCAGTTGAATAGCCTTGCGTCTCGGAAGAGGTTCAGCTGCAAGTTACAAACAGGATTGCAGTCGTAATGTTTCAGAAATCCCACTTCGGCAATGAGATGTGTTGCTCAAGTTATAAGAATATTTGGAAGTGAATAGGTATGATAAGGGGCTGCATAGAATGTGATTGATTTGAAGAGGATGAGTTTCGAAGTGGAATTTCGGCAAGCAAAACGCAGGAAAGTTGCTGAATCGTTATGAAACTTCGAAAATTCATAACTGGAGTTCTAGACGTCCGATTTGAGTTCCGTTTGAAGCGTTGGAAAGCTAACGACATGAATTTTCTTATAAAAATAGTGGCAGCATCTGTAACAAATTTATTGGTGGCAGGATTATGTTGGAAAGAAATGAAATTGTCTGTTTGAGTAGATATCGTGTCAACTGTTGACGAAGGGACAATGATTAAGTGTAGGATTATTATAGATGTTGTTATGGATTGTTAATAAGTAATTATAAGAGTTGTTGCAGTTGTTAGAAGTACGAAGAGCATAACTTCAAAAATGAGGAGTGCTGATGATGATAGCACAAGGGAATTTTGTTCTGATAGTATCACCAGGCGTGTGGTAGTATGAAGTTGTAAGACGTCGGTATTAGCAGATTCAGATGGTTTTGCAGATGTTGAACTATGATGCTTTTGGTGGTGTGAGTGCAATTTCTGAAGGAACATTTTGTAGTTTGTAATAATGGTTATACTCCATTACGATTGTCGGATATTTATTGACAAATTAAGGACTTGATCACTCTTAATCTCTTGTTGATATTAGACGGAATTGTATTGGATGTTATAGACTTATTTTACTATCTCGATGATGTAGAAAGCGTTTAATGTTGAGGAAAAAATTGAGGCTCGGGTAAAGCTTGTAAATTATAAGTTGATAGAAACTCTAATGAGGACGGTGAATTAAGATGGATGATCAGAGTTGCGCAGCTGAAGTGTGATGTGCCAAAGTGTTGTGTTTCCTTGTAAATAGTGCTGATTGAAATAGGATTTCTTGTAAGTCATTGGTCAATGATGAGTTGAGTGGTTATCGGTCAAGTTATGTTGTCAGATTAGTATTATAATAATTTAGTCGTTGTTGCAGTAATGTTGTTGTTGGTTACCGTAGGTGGCGAGTGATATCCTGAGATATCACGAAGTTGATTAAATTAGTTACTTTGAGGTTATTATGGGAGTGACCTGACAAATGATGATGTGGAATGAAGTTGAGGTAGGAGTTGGTGGATAGAATTTTCGAGGACGAAAATATTCTAAGTGGGGGAGAGTTGTAACACCCGAAATTTAATTATTTATTTAATTAAATTGTATAAGGAAATTATTTGTTGGAATTAGTCGAAGTTAGAATTATTGACATTATTATAAGAGGCGTAATTCGAATTTATACGTTGTGTTGGGCGGATAAATTAATGACCGAGAAATTAGTCGGTTTAATCGGAGAATAATATTAGAGATAATATTACTATAATGGACTATTATTAATTTAAGTTGATTTAAGCCGTAGAGAATGATATTGAATATGTTGAGTTGGTGGTTCGGACGATTTATTTTATAGTCGGTAGTTAGTCAATTTGGTGGAGAGAAATAATAATAGAATTAATATTATGGATTATGAGAGTGTTTTATTTAAGTGGGCTTAGACGTTGCGTTGGTGATAGTAATCATGGGGGTGTTAATTAGTAAGCCCAAATGAAGATTATAATTATAATAATAATTATAATAAAATAAAGGAAATAAGAAGAGAAGTTAGGTCTCAGTAGACGTGGAGAAAGAAGAAAACTTGGAGAAAGAGGAGAGGTGAAGAAGAGAGCCATGGCGGAAGAGAAAAACTAGAGGAAGTCCAATTTGCGCAGCAAGTTTCTGCAGTGAGACACCTTAGTAATACGGACGTTTCTCCCAATCCAACCGTTGGATCGTCGTGGTTCTTGGACACAACGTTCCAGACTCGTAGAGGTAACTTCTGACCGGAGCGATTTTCGTTTTGATGATTTTAAGTTCGTCTGACAAAGCGATTTCCGAACAGGTTTTTGGTGCGTCTCTGCACGTTGTTAGAAAAGATTTTCGGAGAAAAGTTGGAAGCGGCGGCATAAGCTATGGCAACCGGGAGAGTAAAGCAATCTCATATCCAAGGTAAGGGTGGGGTTCTAGCTCTATAAACGGGATTATGATGAATGATATGTGGGGGTTATGGTTGTATGATTGCCTCTATTTTGTGTGTTGTGATTGTATTGTTGAATGTTGAAATTGATTGACGTCGGTGAATAAGGTTATAAAAGTTCAATCAATGATTGTGGGAAATTAACCTAGGGTTTATAATTATTATTATTGAGGAATTAGTTGTAGAAAATTGCTAGATGTTGGTGGAGTATAACTATAATATTGCTATGTTCCTGTGATGGTCGAAATTGAATTGTACTGGAATCGAAGGAAGAAAATTGAGTTTTAATTTTGTTGGAAGATGCTGTCAGCGCAGGTAAGTGCCAAGGTTTGGACGCGGCGCAAACTGAAGGTCTCTGTGGTGTTCGCGGCGCAAAGAGAGGTTCGCGGCGCGTGCTATACGAGTGTTAGAAATATGTTTTGATTTCTGGCTGTTGATGTTTTATGTTGGTTGTTGGGATCAAGCCTTAGTAGGATTAACTTGAGAAGAATTATAATTATTATTAGTGAAGAAATTGGTTTAAATTAATTAGAATATTATACCGTTGGAATTGATTAATTTAATTAGTAGAAATTATAGTGATGATTCTTAGTGATGAGATATGTAGTTAATGGATTTTGTATAAAGATGGAATTAGTGTGAAGAAGAAATAGCAGTAGTAATAACGATGATATATGTAGCAGGCTGAATTAGTAGCATAATTGGATTTAATAATAGAATTAACGAATAGTAGAATTGAAGAATTAGTACCTAGATGTTTAGGGGTTGTTTTGTAATGATTAAGTTGATGCAATTGATGCATGTTTAAGTTGTTGTTTTCGTTGCTGCTGTTCTGGTTGTTGTTGATATGTTGATTAAGTTGCAGGTCTTATGACCAATGTTGTTTAAGTTACTGATAATGCGTTGATTAAGTTGCAGGTCTTATGACCAAGGTTGATTAAGTTGTTTGTGGTTGTTGCATTGTTGTGTTGTGACGTTGTGGTTGTTGTTGCATGCATACATTTGCATTGTTTAAGTTGGCCTTGATGGCATCACGTTGAAAAGTTGAAGGCTTATGCCTTGGCCTTAATGGCACCATGTTGAAGGCTTACGCCTTGTTGAAATGCCTCGATAACCTGGCATATGTTTAAGTTGGGAGTTTTACTCCAAATGGTACCACATGCATTTGCACAATTGAGTCGCATTTGAAGTTGTTGTTGTTGTTTCGTTGTTGTTGTTGTTATTACGTTGTTGTTGTTGTTGATATAAGTTGTCGTTATTGTAAGTTGTTGTTGTTATAAGTGGTTGTTGTTATTAAGTTATGATGATTTAAATTGTGAAATAATTATTATAACTATTGCTATAGTTGTTGTTGCTAATTGTTGTTATACTTGTTACTGAATATTGTTATCATAATTGTTGTTGGTAAATAATTATTATAACCGTTGTTGCTATTTGTTATTATAACTGTTGTTTGAATAAGTATGAAGTGGTGATATTGTATGATCTAATCTTAATATATTATTTATCACACGCTTGCTTATATTGTTGGATATCTCACCCCTTCTGTAATGATGTTACCTATTATGGGTAATTGAGCAGGTACTCAAGAATAGCTGTGGAAGTGAAGTAACTTTATGAAGTCTTTAGTTACCGTTAGTTCGAGTTGGTCTTGCTCTGATACGTAGCACTCGGGGGATGTTTATGTGTTGTTTCTAAGTTGCTGTTATTACTAATTGTTGAATAATTATAAATTGAACAATGTTTTAGTTGAATAAAGTTGCTAACTGATCTATAAGTTGGAAGTTGTAATTCTGTGGTTTTAATATTAAAAAGGTTGTTATGTTCCTATGAATAAATATGTTGTGAGTTGTTCAGCCGAATGCTATGTATCATATTAAAAGAAATACAGGTTGCTTTGTTGTTTTATGTTGAAATGTGACATCCTATTTTATGTTTGAAAATTTTAGCACTCTGATTTTTAATATAAATGTCGGGTAGAAAATGGGGTGTTACATTAGTGGTATCAGAGCAGGTCGGTCTGTCCGGCCAATTGTCGAGTCAGTTGAGTTGCGCGACAGTTGTATACTGTCGACCTATTATCCCTTGGTACGCGACATGTGAGTGAATCACTGTCGGTACTTGGTTGTTTGTTGCGGAAGTTTATTTGAAACAAGTGAGGGAGAAGCTTCGCTTTTCGGTTATGTTTCAGTTGTAAGATGATTGATTCGGTAGGCTGTTGTTGGCAACAGTGCAAGCGTTGTTGGAGTTTGTTGTTTCCCGAATTGAAGGTGACTTAGAATTAGGACTTGGCTAGTAATCAAGTTGGAGCACCTTGAAGGAGGATGATTATATGTAATTGAGGATTATTTGTAGGAGAGGAAAATTAGAAAGTTGGAATGTATCAGCTCTGCCGGTGTACTGCGAAGTTGTCAGTTGAATAGCCTTGCGTCTCGGAAGAGGTTCAGCTGCAAGTTACAAACAGGATTGCAGTCGTAATGTTTCAGAAATCCCACTTCGGCAATGAGATGTGTTGCTCAAGTTATAAGAATATTTGGAAGTGAATAGGTATGATAAGGGGCTGCATAGAATGTGATTGATTTGAAGAGGATGAGTTTCGAAGTGGAATTTCGGCAAGCAAAACGCAGGAAAGTTGCTGAATCGTTATGAAACTTCGAAAATTCATAACTGGAGTTCTAGACGTCCGATTTGAGTTCCGTTTGAAGCGTTGGAAAGCTAACGACATGAATTTTCTTATAAAAATAGTGGCAGCATCTGTAACAAATTTATTGGTGGCAGGATTATGTTGGAAAGAAATGAAATTGTCTGTTTGAGTAGATATCGTGTCAACTGTTGACGAAGGGACAATGATTAAGTGTAGGATTATTATAGATGTTGTTATGGATTGTTAATAAGTAATTATAAGAGTTGTTGCAGTTGTTAGAAGTACGAAGAGCATAACTTCAAAAATGAGGAGTGCTGATGATGATAGCACAAGGGAATTTTGTTCTGATAGTATCACCAGGCGTGTGGTAGTATGAAGTTGTAAGACGTCGGTATTAGCAGATTCAGATGGTTTTGCAGATGTTGAACTATGATGCTTTTGGTGGTGTGAGTGCAATTTCTGAAGGAACATTTTGTAGTTTGTAATAATGGTTATACTCCATTACGATTGTCGGATATTTATTGACAAATTAAGGACTTGATCACTCTTAATCTCTTGTTGATATTAGACGGAATTGTATTGGATGTTATAGACTTATTTTACTATCTCGATGATGTAGAAAGCGTTTAATGTTGAGGAAAAAATTGAGGCTCGGGTAAAGCTTGTAAATTATAAGTTGATAGAAACTCTAATGAGGACGGTGAATTAAGATGGATGATCAGAGTTGCGCAGCTGAAGTGTGATGTGCCAAAGTGTTGTGTTTCCTTGTAAATAGTGCTGATTGAAATAGGATTTCTTGTAAGTCATTGGTCAATGATGAGTTGAGTGGTTATCGGTCAAGTTATGTTGTCAGATTAGTATTATAATAATTTAGTCGTTGTTGCAGTAATGTTGTTGTTGGTTACCGTAGGTGGCGAGTGATATCCTGAGATATCACGAAGTTGATTAAATTAGTTACTTTGAGGTTATTATGGGAGTGACCTGACAAATGATGATGTGGAATGAAGTTGAGGTAGGAGTTGGTGGATAGAATTTTCGAGGACGAAAATATTCTAAGTGGGGGAGAGTTGTAACACCCGAAATTTAATTATTTATTTAATTAAATTGTATAAGGAAATTATTTGTTGGAATTAGTCGAAGTTAGAATTATTGACATTATTATAAGAGGCGTAATTCGAATTTATACGTTGTGTTGGGCGGATAAATTAATGACCGAGAAATTAGTCGGTTTAATCGGAGAATAATATTAGAGATAATATTACTATAATGGACTATTATTAATTTAAGTTGATTTAAGCCGTAGAGAATGATATTGAATATGTTGAGTTGGTGGTTCGGACGATTTATTTTATAGTCGGTAGTTAGTCAATTTGGTGGAGAGAAATAATAATAGAATTAATATTATGGATTATGAGAGTGTTTTATTTAAGTGGGCTTAGACGTTGCGTTGGTGATAGTAATCATGGGGGTGTTAATTAGTAAGCCCAAATGAAGATTATAATTATAATAATAATTATAATAAAATAAAGGAAATAAGAAGAGAAGTTAGGTCTCAGTAGACGTGGAGAAAGAAGAAAACTTGGAGAAAGAGGAGAGGTGAAGAAGAGAGCCATGGCGGAAGAGAAAAACTAGAGGAAGTCCAATTTGCGCAGCAAGTTTCTGCAGTGAGACACCTTAGTAATACGGACGTTTCTCCCAATCCAACCGTTGGATCGTCGTGGTTCTTGGACACAACGTTCCAGACTCGTAGAGGTAACTTCTGACCGGAGCGATTTTCGTTTTGATGATTTTAAGTTCGTCTGACAAAGCGATTTCCGAACAGGTTTTTGGTGCGTCTCTGCACGTTGTTAGAAAAGATTTTCGGAGAAAAGTTGGAAGCGGCGGCATAAGCTATGGCAACCGGGAGAGTAAAGCAATCTCATATCCAAGGTAAGGGTGGGGTTCTAGCTCTATAAACGGGATTATGATGAATGATATGTGGGGGTTATGGTTGTATGATTGCCTCTATTTTGTGTGTTGTGATTGTATTGTTGAATGTTGAAATTGATTGACGTCGGTGAATAAGGTTATAAAAGTTCAATCAATGATTGTGGGAAATTAACCTAGGGTTTATAATTATTATTATTGAGGAATTAGTTGTAGAAAATTGCTAGATGTTGGTGGAGTATAACTATAATATTGCTATGTTCCTGTGATGGTCGAAATTGAATTGTACTGGAATCGAAGGAAGAAAATTGAGTTTTAATTTTGTTGGAAGATGCTGTCAGCGCAGGTAAGTGCCAAGGTTTGGACGCGGCGCAAACTGAAGGTCTCTGTGGTGTTCGCGGCGCAAAGAGAGGTTCGCGGCGCGTGCTATACGAGTGTTAGAAATATGTTTTGATTTCTGGCTGTTGATGTTTTATGTTGGTTGTTGGGATCAAGCCTTAGTAGGATTAACTTGAGAAGAATTATAATTATTATTAGTGAAGAAATTGGTTTAAATTAATTAGAATATTATACCGTTGGAATTGATTAATTTAATTAGTAGAAATTATAGTGATGATTCTTAGTGATGAGATATGTAGTTAATGGATTTTGTATAAAGATGGAATTAGTGTGAAGAAGAAATAGCAGTAGTAATAACGATGATATATGTAGCAGGCTGAATTAGTAGCATAATTGGATTTAATAATAGAATTAACGAATAGTAGAATTGAAGAATTAGTACCTAGATGTTTAGGGGTTGTTTTGTAATGATTAAGTTGATGCAATTGATGCATGTTTAAGTTGTTGTTTTCGTTGCTGCTGTTCTGGTTGTTGTTGATATGTTGATTAAGTTGCAGGTCTTATGACCAATGTTGTTTAAGTTACTGATAATGCGTTGATTAAGTTGCAGGTCTTATGACCAAGGTTGATTAAGTTGTTTGTGGTTGTTGCATTGTTGTGTTGTGACGTTGTGGTTGTTGTTGCATGCATACATTTGCATTGTTTAAGTTGGCCTTGATGGCATCACGTTGAAAAGTTGAAGGCTTATGCCTTGGCCTTAATGGCACCATGTTGAAGGCTTACGCCTTGTTGAAATGCCTCGATAACCTGGCATATGTTTAAGTTGGGAGTTTTACTCCAAATGGTACCACATGCATTTGCACAATTGAGTCGCATTTGAAGTTGTTGTTGTTGTTTCGTTGTTGTTGTTGTTATTACGTTGTTGTTGTTGTTGATATAAGTTGTCGTTATTGTAAGTTGTTGTTGTTATAAGTGGTTGTTGTTATTAAGTTATGATGATTTAAATTGTGAAATAATTATTATAACTATTGCTATAGTTGTTGTTGCTAATTGTTGTTATACTTGTTACTGAATATTGTTATCATAATTGTTGTTGGTAAATAATTATTATAACCGTTGTTGCTATTTGTTATTATAACTGTTGTTTGAATAAGTATGAAGTGGTGATATTGTATGATCTAATCTTAATATATTATTTATCACACGCTTGCTTATATTGTTGGATATCTCACCCCTTCTGTAATGATGTTACCTATTATGGGTAATTGAGCAGGTACTCAAGAATAGCTGTGGAAGTGAAGTAACTTTATGAAGTCTTTAGTTACCGTTAGTTCGAGTTGGTCTTGCTCTGATACGTAGCACTCGGGGGATGTTTATGTGTTGTTTCTAAGTTGCTGTTATTACTAATTGTTGAATAATTATAAATTGAACAATGTTTTAGTTGAATAAAGTTGCTAACTGATCTATAAGTTGGAAGTTGTAATTCTGTGGTTTTAATATTAAAAAGGTTGTTATGTTCCTATGAATAAATATGTTGTGAGTTGTTCAGCCGAATGCTATGTATCATATTAAAAGAAATACAGGTTGCTTTGTTGTTTTATGTTGAAATGTGACATCCTATTTTATGTTTGAAAATTTTAGCACTCTGATTTTTAATATAAATGTCGGGTAGAAAATGGGGTGTTACAAGTACTATCCCATGTTTGGTTCTCTGACCTCATGCTCGTGACGCTGGACCGTTGAACTTGTGTGTACCATGTTTGTGTTACCATGTTTGTAGTACCATGTTTGCGTTACCATGTTTGAACTACCATGTTTGCTTTACCATGTTTGAATATGTGGCATCCATGCATCCATGCATTCATACATTCATTAAAAAACCCATCTTTTTCCATAAAAACATGATTTTTCCAAAAAAAATTTAGAAATTTTCCTTGCAAACATTATAGGATTAAGTTATGGAGTGGGTAAAAAGGCATACCAAGAAGTACGGTTTCAAAGCTCCTAATGTAGAAAGACTGAAAGAGTTAGCATCTTTTGTACAAGATCCTTCCGATTTTAGGAAAAACCATGGAAAGCTTTTGCCTATCTTGAACACTCATGTTGATGAAGGACTTCTCAAAACTCTGGTTCAGTTCTATGATCCCGTCTACCGGTGTTTCACCTTTCCAGACTATCAGTTGGTACCAACCTTGGAAGAATATGCCAATCTTTTGGGTATTCCTGTGTCTGACAAAATACCTTTCAATGGTTTGGAAGCCATTCCTAAGTCACCAGCCATTGCAGCAGGTATCCACTTGAAGAAATCTGAAATAGAAAGTAATTGGACTACCAAAGGAAACCTTCCGGGTTTGACTTCGCAGTTTCTAATAAAGAAAGCTTTTGATTTCATTGACACTGGTAGCATGATAGCTTTTGAAGCTGTATTAGCCTTGCTCATCTATGGGTTGGTTCTGTTTCCCAACATCAACGACTTTGTTGATATCAACGCCATAAAGATCTTTCTGAATGGAAATCCTGTTCCGACTTTGCTTGGTGACATGTATTTCTCTATTCATCACAAAAATCGCCAAGGTGGTGGAATCATTGTATGTTGTGCACCTCTTTTGTACAAATGGATTGTTTCACACTTACCTAAGTCTCCTATTTTCACGGAAAACCGAGAAGGTTTGCATTGGCCTCGAAGACTTATGTCCCTTACTAATAATGATATCCATTGGTATGCTCTGGCTCGCTGCGGCACAGAAATCATTGATAGTTGTGGAGAATTCGCCAATGTACCCCTCATTGGTACACAAGGAGGAATTAACTACAATCCGGTCCTAGCCCGACGACAACTCGGGTATGCAAATTCAGTTAAACCTGTTGGTCTCGCAGTGGAAAGCTACTTCTACCAAGAAGGGGAGGATCCTCAAGGGTTGAAAACAAGAATGGTGAGAGCTTGGTACGACGTCCGATGGAAAGGAAAAGGTGAGATAAGGAACTGCATTGCTACGAACGCCTACACCAGCTGGGTGAAGAAAAGAGCAAAGGAGTTTCAAATGCCTTATGATTATGAAAAACCCATGTTCCCTGTGGTGTCTCAACTACCCAATGTTCCCATTAACACTGTAGAAAAGTACCAGGAAATCTTAGCCAAGATAAGGTTAGAAAAGGACTCTTGGGAAGAAAAGTTTCGTAAAACTGATGAGGAAAATAGAAAGTTGAAGAAAAGAGTGAAAGATCACGAAGAAACTCTCTATTATCAAGATGGATGGCTCATGAGCAAAGATGAGAAGATCCGTCGGAAAGACGCCGCAATCAGAAGATACATCAAAGAAAGCAAGAAAAATCCTGAAGCCTCGACAAGCAACGCTCCGATGCCTGACAATTGGAAGAATGTTGTTGACAAGCTGAGAGCTGAAAAGGCCGAGTTGAAAGCTTACTATGGGAAAGAAATCATGAAGCTCAAGCTGCACAACGCATTTGGTTCTTCGTCTGATGAAGATGTTTAGGATTTGTTTAGATTTTCATGTATCATTTGATTTTGTAAGGAGCTACGCTCCAATGTTGTAACATTTCCCATTATTTCAATAAAAGAATTGTTTGTGTTCAAATGTTTGCAAGGAAATAATCTTTAAAATGTTTGGAAAAATCATAAATTTCTTTTTGCATACATCATTCTGCATATCGAGTCTGTTGTATAGAGTCTTATCTTTTGGATCTTTCTCCAATAGATCGTCAAGCTGTCGCGTCTCAAAGTTTCTCGACCACGCTCGCAATCAGATCACAGATACAATACTCGTTCAAGCAGAAGAAGAGTAATGGAACACTCTGAACAAGAGAATATTGAGCTCCGTGGTACAGTGACCACTCTTCAGGAAAAGTTGGAAAGTCTCACTACTCTGGTTGACTCCTTAATGGCCGCACAGAATCAGCCGCCGCCACCCAACAGTCAAGCAACAGTAACATCTGAAGTCACTACTCCAGTTTCTACAGTTGCATTCAACATTCCATCTTTCTCCATGCCAGAAGGTTGGGGCCCGCCTTTCAGTTTTGGTACAGGTTTCCGCCATAATTTCTCTGGGGTTCAAACAGCTACAACTGAAGCACCTGCTGCACAAGGTTCAGCATTTATTCCACATTCAGGGGTAACTTTTTCCCAAATCACTATGGCACTTTCTCAACCCACTATGACAGTTCCGACCCCTACGATTCACACTGTTCCTTATGATGGCAATGAGTTTTATCATGATCAAGGTGATAGCACAAATCAGCGTAACCTTGTGGAAGATCTCCAAGAACAGTTCAACAAGATTCAACTGGAAGTCAAAGCTATTCGTGGCAAAGATTTGTTTGGAAAGAATGCCCAGGAGCTATGTTTGGTTCCCAGTGTACAAATACCAGCTAAATTCAAGGTCCCAGACTTTGAGAAGTACAAAGGTAGTTCTTGTCCACAAAGTCATCTCGTGATGTATGCCAGAAAGATGTCTACTTATGCAGATAATCATCAGTTGCTTATCCATTACTTTCAAGACAGTTTGACTGGTGCCGCACTGAAGTGGTACACAGGTTTGGATAGCACCAATATTCGAACTTTCAACGACCTAGGTGAGGCCTTTGTCCGACAATACAAGTATAACTCGGATATGGCTCCAGACAGAGATCAGCTTCGGTCCATGGCTCAGAAAGATCATGAAGCTTTCAAAGAGTATGCCCAACGATGGAGAGAAACTGCTGCTCAGATTAATCCACCGTTAAAAGAGAAAGAGATGACAAAAATCTTCTTGAATACTCTCAGTCCCTTTTATTATGAACGCATGATTGCTAGTGCTCCAAGTGATTTCACCGAAATGGTAAACATGGGGATGCGTCTAGAAGAAGGGGTCCGAACCGGACGTCTAACTAAAGAAGGTGGATCTTCAAGCGGAACCAAAAAGTTCGGAAGTGGTTTCCCAAAGAAGAAAGAACAAAGTGTTGACATGGTATCCCAAGGGAGGCCAAGAGGAAATGTCAGTCGTCAACAACAGGTTTCTGCTATTGCGCCAGTCGTTAATACAGCGCCAAATCCGGGATTTACCCCGCAGTTTCAACAACAACAGCCTCGACAACAGGCTCAACAACTTAACAACAATCAGAATCGTGTGCAAAGAGCTCCACAGTTTGATCCGATTCCAATGACCTACACAGAGTTGTACCCTGCCTTGGTTGAAAGAGGTCTTGTTCAAACTAAAGCACCACCACCAGTACCTGAGAAACTTCCATGGTGGTACAAAGCTGAGGTATCATGCCCTTATCATCAAGGAGCACCTGGCCATGATCTTGAGCATTGCATAGCTTTGAAATATGAAGTTCAGAGGTTGGTTAGATCTAATCTTCTCTCTTTCAGAAATTTGAACCCTAATGTGCAAGCAAATCCGCTGCCCAATCATGGAGGGCATGTTGTAAACATGGTATATGGATGTCCTGGCCAATACCGAGTCTATAATATCAACTTCTCAAGAGCAGATTTGGTACAAATGCACGCTACTCTTTGTCGGGGGCAGAATTTTCGCCAGCATCAATACGGTTCCTGTAGAATATGTTGTGTGGATCCTCACGGGTGTTCGATTGTGAGAAGAGATCTCCAAGTTTTGCTAGATAATGGTACTATTGAGATCTACAGAAATAGGGATGAAAATGAAGTTAACATGATAGGATGTTATCCGCATGAGCTTTTAGTCTCAGATATCAACTCGGAAATGCCTACAGTTAACGTCATCGTTCCTCATTTCAACATGCCCGAACGCATAGAAGTTACTTACAACAAGCCAAAGGTTCCTATTGCTCCTTTGATCATTTGTCTACCTGGACCTGTTCCTTATGACTCTGACAAGGCAGTTCCATACAACTACAATGCAACAATGATAAAGGATGGACAAGAAGTTCCTTTACCAACTCTCTCATCTGTCGTGAACATCGCTGATGTGAGTCGAGTAACAAGAAGTGGACGTGTGTATACTCCACTACCTCCAAAGCAGCCTGTTGCTCCGGCAGCCGGACAAAATCATATCAATGTTCCAGTAGGGAATCCTGAGGAAACCCCTGTCAGTAATACAAACGCTGATGTTGGTCAATCCAGTGGAACCAATGTCAATCCTGACTTTGATGAAATTTTGAAGCTTATCAAAAGAAGTGAATACAAGATTGTGGATCAGCTTATGCAGACTCCTTCAAAAATCTCAATACTTTCATTGCTGTTGAATTCAGAAGCCCACAGGGAAGCCCTGATGAGAGTTTTGGATCAAGCTTTCGTAGACCATGATGTGACTGTTGACCACTTTGATGGGATAATAGCCAACATAACTGCTTGCAACAATTTAAGCTTCTGTGATGAAGAACTCCCCGAGGAGGGTAAAAATCACAATCTTGCTTTGCACATTTCTATGAACTGTCAGTCAGATTCTTTGTCTAATGTATTGGTGGACACCGGATCTTCCTTGAATGTGATGCCAAAGACGACTCTTGCTCGCTTGTCTTACCAAGGAATGCCTATGAAGTTCAGTGGTGTAGTTGTCAAAGCATTTGATGGATCGCGAAAATCTGTTATCGGCGAAGTCAACCTTCCCATGACAATTGGTCCACATACATTTCAAATCACCTTCCAGGTCATGGACATTCAAGCTGCTTATAGCTGTCTGTTAGGACGACCATGGATCCACGAAGCAGGGGCAGTAACTTCTACGCTCCACCAAAAGTTAAAATTTGTAACAAATGGAAAATTGGTAACAATAAGTGGGGAGCAAGCCTTGATGGTGAGCCATTTGTCCAATTTCTCTTTCATCAGTGCTGATGATGTGGAAGGAACTCAGTTCCAAGGTCTCTCTTTAGAAGACGAATCTTCCAAAAGGAAAGCATCAATCTCTTCTTACAAAGAGGCAGTGAAAGTAGTAAAAGATGGAACTACCACTGGCTGGGGGCAAGTTGTGATCCCTACCAAGAATGAAACCAGAGCAGGTCTCGGATGTTCACCAACATTCTCAAACTGCACCAAGAAGGATGAAACCCTTCGTCCGATCAAAGAAACATTCATTAGTGGAGGATTCCTTAACCCAATTCCTCAAGAGGTTAATGTCCTTATCGAAGAATGCATCGAAGAAGGTCTACCTGATCCTGAAGAAGAATGGAAATGTTATCTCAATGACTCGGGATACATATCTCAGGAAGAACCATATCCTCTGTCAGAGAAACCCAAAGGCAAAGAAACTGAGCCTGTTCCTGCAGAAATCTGGGACACCTTGGGACAACCAAGTGGAAAATTTGATTATATGGTGAAATACACTGCACCTGAAAGTTACAAGATTGCGATTGAAGATATCCAACCAACTGGATGGGGAGATTCCTTTGAATATGATAGTCAAACAGAAGGGGCTTATCAACCCTGTCAATTTTCTCAGCAGCCTGAAATTACTGAAGATTTCAGCTTCAATGCATCTGCCAAGGTTCATAATCCTGAAGATGGTTACTATCACATAAATGCCATTTTTGAAGATGAAGGGGAAGATGGTCCCGCAACTGACTCAGAAAGTGTCGCTGACAATGAGTCTCTTCATCCCGAAGACTGGGAAATACATCCTGAAAATTTTGAAGATTGTGACTCGTCTTATGCTCTTCAAGAAGTAGAAGAAGACCGTTTCAACTCTACAAAGAACAAGGTTGACAAACCAGGACCTTCAAATCCTGCTCGACCAGCGGTCAATGTCAATACTGAAGATAATTCTGAGGAGAATTTTCCTGAATACATAATACACAGAGGAGTTCGTTGCTACTGGAAAGCTGTTGACGTTCCGAATGTTGTTCGCCGCTCAAAGTAATCACCTCGCTGTTATTTTGACCTCCTGCCTTGCCCAAAGCAGAGAGATGTTTTATAGGGCTTTGCTTTTAAATGTTCCGCCCGAATAACTTTGTGTATAGGGCTTTGTTTTAAAAGTTTCCCTCTTTGTCCTGCCCAAGACAAATGAGTTTGTGTTTAGGGCTTTGTTTCAAAAATGAATCATAAATAAAGTGTCATTTTGAATTCCCTACATTATATGTTTTTATTTTTTGATTTTTTCTGGAAATGGTAATCCTAAAAAACCCAAAATAAAATAAAAAAAAAAACTTTTTCAAAAAAAAATCTGCATACACTCCTGCATTCATAAATTTTCTGAAATAAATATAAATCACATGTGCAGATTTACTATTGATAAACCCATTGAATGCAATAACCCTATGCCCTCTCCCAACTTTGAGTTTCCTGTGTTCGAAGCCGAAGAAGAGGAAGAAGAGGAGATCCCGAAAATCAAAAACTTGATCGGTAAAATAGCAAGTGTACTATTTTGCCTCTGTAGTAATAATAGGGAAATTCCCCGAATGTCGATCTCAAGGACTGCGTGAGATTATAGAGTTAGTCGCACTTCAATTAAACAAAAAGCCTTGGGGTTTTGGTTTTTGTGATTACAATTTAAATTGCAAATAAACTTAGAAAGGTTGAATTGGCCAAATATGAGTGACATGCCAGGGTAGGTGTGTGCATTAACATGTAACAATTCTGAACCCTTATCTCATTAACAAAGTTCAATTATCAATTACCGGTTCTTAAGGGTATTTGCTCCTAAGTCCTTAGTGGGCAACTTTTGAACATTGAAATCCTAATCCCAAAGTCCTTCGAAATTAGTGATCAAATCAAATATTATTATAATCAAGAACAATCCGGTTACTATAGGGTATCCCTAGTCCTAGGTGATATCTACTATAATATAATGGTATAAAAACCCTAACAATGGAGGTCAATCCTAATTGTCAGTCATGAATCAATCCAGTTGGTCCGACGAGGAAAGCATTAAAAACCTTATACCATTAAATTGAATGTAAAAGAGAAACATGTTATTGAAATTCGGAATTCAAAATCATCACAGATGTTAATCAGGGACACCCCCCTAGCATTGGGGGTTTTAGCTACTCATATCATCCAAAGAAATTACAAAGATATCAAATAAAGACATTACAATAGAGATGATGAACTTTGATCTTCAATGGCTTCCGCTCATGAGAGTTCTCCGTTCTTCTCCAATTGCATAGGCTTCTTCTCTCAATCCTCCAATTCTTCGTGTGGCAAAAAGATCCCTAATTCATCTTGAAAGCTCTCCTAAATAGTGCAGACTCACTTAAGTTGGTTGGAAATACCAAAAACACCCTTGCAGGCAAACCACTGAACAAAATCATAAAATTCACTGAAATCAGCGTCAAACCCAACACGGGCCGTGTTGAGCAACACGGGCACCCGTGTTGGTCCCCTGGTATACTTATTTTTATTGATTGGTCCCAGACTTAGCAACACGGGCCGTGTTGAGCAACACGGGCACCCGTGTTGCACCACTGTTTTTCCTTTCTCTCAAACTTTGCTCCCAGCTCTCTTCCTGACACGACCCGTGTTGGACAACACGGCCACCCGTGTCAGGCCTCCTGTAGCATGATTTCTGAACTTCCTCAAAACTTCCGAGTTTCGCACTGATTTACTCCGATTTCTCCATATGAACCTGAAAACATTAAAACACACAACCAAAGCATAAAATGACGAATAAAGAAATAAAACACTCAATAACAAAACTTAAACATACTTAAAAACAACGATAAAAATATGTGTGAAAACCACTGATCAAACTCCCCCAAACTTAAACCATTGCTTGACCTCAAGCAACAATTACAAAAGTTAATGACCTTCAAAGCACACGGTGTTCATACGTGAGATATCTGTCTGTATTGATCAAGAAACAGTGATTTGGCATTCACATGACGCGACGAGTTTTGTTACCACATTAAACCTCAAGCTCCCGTTTCGGATACCTCTCCAACTATGCTTTGCACTTAAGTCTCTTTCCGATTTTCCTCCTCTTTCATTCGGACAATCATATTAAGGCACTCATTTCTTATAATAATCATCACCTGCATGAGACGAGTCGAGGCTTCTTATTTTCTTTTCCTGGCACCAAACTAGCAGCATTGGCTACTTTTTATTACCGATGAAATTTTCAAACTTTGCAGTTATATATTGTCCTTTTGGACGACGTTTGGGGTTCAATCTCCTTTGGGCTGAATAACCGGGTGAGGGTTACCCAACTTAGCGAGCCGATTGCCTTTTACCGCCTTTTCATCATTTGGTACCAACTTTATATCTCTTTTTTTTTTCTCAACCAGCCATCATGCAAGTGAATCCGAATTATGCCAGACTGTATCAATAAACTACTCGAGAAGTACTTCTCAGGAGACAAGTACTATGGTGCAAATCTACACGTTAGACTCGTATCTCTTTCAGGGAACCAGGGGTGCTTAAACAAACCTCTTGTCACATTATTCCGCACTTCCTGTCCTCAAACAATCCTCGCTTCATCTCTATATACTATTCCCGACCGCTCTTTAGGATCAAAACTTCTTCAACAAAAATTTAAAATTTCGGTAAAAATTTGGGTAGAATTCACTTCATGGTTTCACATCATACCAATAACATAAAACTAACATAAAAATAAAATGCAAAGAGAAGAGCCTCCCCCAAACTCGAACTAAACATTGACCTCAATGTTTCAGAACGAATTCGAGAGAGGTGACTCACAGAGGGTATCGCACTCTAATGATCACTTCCAGGCTTTCACCAGAGACGTCCTCTTTTATTTCCTGAAAATAAAATAAACAAACAGAGAAATTAATTATTAAAACCGTGGGTTGCCTCCCACGAAGCGCTTCGTTTAACGTCGCATGGCTCGACGGTCCATTACCCTTTATTATGGAGGGTATTTCCTTTTCCAAACCTTGTTGCTTGACACTTTCGCAACCACTAACTCATGAAGACGAAAAGCACTCACCGCTTTTCTCTTTAATTTACTTCCCACATTCTTCTTCTTTCCTTGCTCTTTCTCCTCCACCTTCTTCTTGACTTCCTTAGCTTTCTTAAGATTTTTGACAACTACATAAGATGGTTCCACCCGGGAGGCTATGCTTGACACTTTTTCTTGGAGCTGTTTAGACTTCTTGTTCTTTTCCTCACTTTCTGTCATACCATCAGAAGTTTGATCATTCACAACCGCCCTCTGTCTTTTGACTCCTAACATCTTCAACGTTACCTCTTCATCAAAAGATTTCAGCGTCAGCGTTCCTTTTTCAATGTCGAGGTTGCAGCGGCCTGTCGACAAAAATGGCCTCCCAAGAAGGATAGGGGTTTCTTCGTCTTCCGGAATGTCCATGATGTGGAAGTCAACAGGGAATACAAATTTATCAACTTCCACTAGTACATCTTCAGCTACCCCATATGATTTCTTAACAGTGTGATCGGCAAACCTTAACTGGGTCTTACTTTCACTAATATTTTCCAACTCAAGCTTTTTGAAAATGGACAAAGGCATTAGACTCACACTAGACCCAGAATCGAGGAGTACCTTTTTAAATGCTATATTCTTGATAGTGCATGGTATCGCCACCGCCCCAGGGTCTTTCCTCTTTATTGGGATCTTTCTTGCTATCGAGACTATACCACACTTCTCGGTTGCAATTTTTGGCTCTCCTCCTAGTGATCTCTTTTTCGCCAACACCTCCTTCATAAATTTTTTATACAAGGGCATGTGTTCAAGTGCCTCAAAGAATGGTAGATTTACTTCTAACTTTTTGAACAATTTTGTAAACTTTTCAAAGTCTTTCTCTCTTGAAACCTTCTTTGTCACTCTGGAGGGGAAAGGTAGTTTTATCACCGGTTCAACGTCTTTCTTATTTTTTTCTTCAATTGGTTTAACCGGTGGTACCACAACTTCTGGCTCTTTTGGATTCTCTCTTATTTCCAAATCCACCTCTATCACCATGGGGTCATTTAATTCCTCTTTCTCTTTTTCTTTTTCAGATTCTGCTACTCTCCTACTTCTTGTAGTAACAGCATTAATCTTCTCTTGGTCTTTCGGATTTTTCACAGTTGAGCTCGGAAGGGTACCTTGTGCCTGTAGAGTGAGATGTTGTGCTATCTGCCCCACTTGAACTTCCAGATTTTTAATTGAGGCCGAAGTGTTTCTGTGGTTGTTTCTTGTTTCTTCTTGGAACTGAGAACACTGCCCAGCTAATCTTTCAATTGCCACTTCCCACTCTGCCTTCTGGGTACCTTGTTGTTGTTGATCTTTCCAAGCAAAATTTGGATGATTCTTCCACCCTGGATTATAGGTGTTAGAATACGGGTTGTTTTGCCTTAGGAATTTGATTTCTTCAATCTGCTTGGGAGTAGCGAAACAGTACACCGTTTGGTGTGGGCCATTACAGATTTCACAGCTGACAGGTTGCGCTTGTTGAACTTGAGCCACCTGTTGTTTACCTATATTCATAGCCTTCAATTTCTTTTCAACTTCTGCGGCTATCGCATCTTCAACCCGAGTTTTAGAAGTCTCCAGCTTGAGATCAATGATTCCTTCCGGTTTGCTAGCACACCTGTCATACAATTCCAAATGCTCATTTGCAGCTATTGCTTCAATGATTTTGATGATTCCTGAGGCTGTTGTGAAATTTGTCGAGCCTCCAGCTGCTGTATCAATTAACTGCTTTGTTTTGATTCTGAGCCCATTGACAAATACTTGCATCTGTTCAGTCTTGTCCATGTTGTGAGTGGGACATGCCACTAGAATTCTTTTGAATCTTTTGTAGGCATCTCCTAAGGGCTCACCCTCCTGCTGCTTGAAATTTAGAATGTCATACCTCTTCCTTATAAATACCGAAGCGGGAAAATACTCATTTAAGAAAGCTTTTTCCATCTCTTCCCATGATGTAATGCTGCCCGCTGGAAGGGAATAAAACCACTCTTCTGCTTCTTCTGCCAAGGTGAATGGAAACATTCTCAGCTTCTTGGCCTCTTCTGTATGACCTTCGATTTTTAAAGTTGTACTCATGGTCAGAAACCTCTGTAAGTGCTTGTTTGCATCTTCATTAACCTTTCCGGTGAAAGGCTTTCTTTCGAGCTGAGTGATGGTGCTTGGGTGCAATTGAAAATTAGGGACATTCACCGGTTGGTTGATAATTGTTTGTCTTCCCCCCGGTGTATTTGCAACTCCATAGTCTCCGAGGAGTCTCTCCGGTGGTGGTACCTCGCCCATGACTTCTTCTTCACTTTCAGAACCTGAATGAACTGTCACAACTTCTTCTTCGGATTCCAGCTTAGCTTGATGAGCTTGTCTGCGCCTTGCGTGAAAAGTCCTTTCAATTTCTGCGTCAAAAAGAAATTCTGCTGAGGCCTTGCCTCGCATAAACAGATTAGAGAATTATTAGAATGAGGAACAAAAATAATATAAAAATATTTTTCTTTTTTTTTGAAAATAAAATTTTAGTCGCAGAGCAACAAAATTTTAATTGAAATAAAACTAGAAACTCTACAATTTTCGGCAGGTCCCCGGCAACGGCGCCAAAAACTTGATCGGTAAAATAGCAAGTGTACTATTTTGCCTCTGTAGTAATAATAGGGAAATTCCCCGAATGTCGATCTCAAGGACTGCGTGAGATTATAGAGTTAGTCGCACTTCAATTAAACAAAAAGCCTTGGGGTTTTGGTTTTTGTGATTACAATTTAAATTGCAAATAAACTTAGAAAGGTTGAATTGGCCAAATATGAGTGACATGCCAGGGTAGGTGTGTGCATTAACATGTAACAATTCTGAACCCTTATCTCATTAACAAAGTTCAATTATCAATTACCGGTTCTTAAGGGTATTTGCTCCTAAGTCCTTAGTGGGCAACTTTTGAACATTGAAATCCTAATCCCAAAGTCCTTCGAAATTAGTGATCAAATCAAATATTATTATAATCAAGAACAATCCGGTTACTATAGGGTATCCCTAGTCCTAGGTGATATCTACTATAATATAATGGTATAAAAACCCTAACAATGGAGGTCAATCCTAATTGTCAGTCATGAATCAATCCAGTTGGTCCGACGAGGAAAGCATTAAAAACCTTATACCATTAAATTGAATGTAAAAGAGAAACATGTTATTGAAATTCGGAATTCAAAATCATCACAGATGTTAATCAGGGACACCCCCCTAGCATTGGGGGTTTTAGCTACTCATATCATCCAAAGAAATTACAAAGATATCAAATAAAGACATTACAATAGAGATGATGAACTTTGATCTTCAATGGCTTCCGCTCATGAGAGTTCTCCGTTCTTCTCCAATTGCATAGGCTTCTTCTCTCAATCCTCCAATTCTTCGTGTGGCAAAAAGATCCCTAATTCATCTTGAAAGCTCTCCTAAATAGTGCAGACTCACTTAAGTTGGTTGGAAATACCAAAAACACCCTTGCAGGCAAACCACTGAACAAAATCATAAAATTCACTGAAATCAGCGTCAAACCCAACACGGGCCGTGTTGAGCAACACGGGCACCCGTGTTGGTCCCCTGGTATACTTATTTTTATTGATTGGTCCCAGACTTAGCAACACGGGCCGTGTTGAGCAACACGGGCACCCGTGTTGCACCACTGTTTTTCCTTTCTCTCAAACTTTGCTCCCAGCTCTCTTCCTGACACGACCCGTGTTGGACAACACGGCCACCCGTGTCAGGCCTCCTGTAGCATGATTTCTGAACTTCCTCAAAACTTCCGAGTTTCGCACTGATTTACTCCGATTTCTCCATATGAACCTGAAAACATTAAAACACACAACCAAAGCATAAAATGACGAATAAAGAAATAAAACACTCAATAACAAAACTTAAACATACTTAAAAACAACGATAAAAATATGTGTGAAAACCACTGATCAAACCCTATGCCCTCTCCCAACTTTGAGTTTCCTGTGTTCGAAGCCGAAGAAGAGGAAGAAGAGGAGATCCCGGACGAGATCTCTCGATTACTTAAGCACGAGGAAAGAGCCATTCTGCCTCACAAAGAGCCTTTAGAAAAGATCAACTTGGGTTCTGAAGAAGACAAAAAAGAAGTGACCATTGGATCGTTGCTTGATGCTGATGTCAAGAGTAAGTTGACAGACCTTCTCAAAGAATATGTTGACGTGTTTGCCTGGTCCTACCAAGACATGCCTGGGTTGGATACCAATATTGTTCAGCATTTCTTGCCATTGAAGCCAGAATGTCCGCCAGTTAAGCAGAAATTGCGAAGGACTCACCCTGATATGGCTAACAAGATCAAAGTGGAAGTTCAAAAGCAGCTCGACGTAGGTTTTCTAGTCACCTCTGAGTATCCTCAATGGTTGGCCAACATAGTGCCAGTTCCGAAGAAAGATGGCAAAGTCAGAATGTGTGTTGACTACCGTGACCTGAATAAGGCCAGTCCAAAAGATGACTTTCCCTTACCACATATCGACATGCTGGTTGATAACACCGCTAAGTTCAACGTCTTTTCCTTCATGGACGGGTTCTCCGGTTATAATCAGATCAAGATGGCTCCCGAAGACATGGAGAAGACATCTTTCATCACCCCATGGGGTACCTTTTGCTACAAAGTGATGCCGTTTGGATTAAAGAATGCAGGCGCAACTTACCAAAGGGCAATGACTACTCTCTTTCATGACATGATGCATAAAGAAATAGAAGTTTATGTGGACGACATGATAGCCAAGTCCAGCACAGAAGAAAAACATATTGAATACCTTTTGAAGTTGTTTCAACGACTAAGGAAATATCAGCTTCGCTTGAATCCTAACAAATGTACTTTTGGGGTTAGATCTGGAAAACTCTTGGGTTTCATTGTCAGCCAAAGAGGTATTGAAGTAGATCCCGACAAAGTCAGAGCTATTCAAGAGATGCCTGCACCAAAAACTGAAAAGCAAGTAAGAGGATTTCTCGGACGGTTGAACTACATCTCCAGATTTATCTCTCAAATGACTGCTACTTGTGGGCCGATTTTCAAGCTTCTCCGCAAAGATCAAGGGGTTGTATGGACTGAAGATTGCCAGAAAGCGTTCGACAGTATCAAGGAGTACCTGTTAGAACCACCAATATTGATTCCTCCAGTTGAAGGAAGACCACTAATCATGTACCTTACCGTGTTGGAAGAATCCATGGGCTGTATGCTTGGACAGCAAGATGAAACTGGTAAGAAGGAGCATGCCATCTATTACTTGAGTAAGAAATTCACAGACTGTGAGTCTCGTTACTCCATGCTCGAAAAAACATGTTGTGCTTTGGCTTGGGCTTCAAAACGTCTCCGCCAATACATGATCAACAATACTACTTGGTTAATCTCCAAAATGGATCCGATCAAGTATGTCTTTGAAAAGCCTGCCTTAACAGGAAGGATTGCCCGATGGCAAATGCTGTTATCCGAATATGACATTGAATACCGTGCTCAAAAAGCGGTCAAAGGAAGCATTCTCGCCGATCACCTGGCACATCAACCAATTAATGAATATCAATCTCTCAAGTTTGACTTTCCTGATGAAGATGTCTTGTACTTGAAGATGAAAGATTGTGACGAACCGTTACCTGAAGAAGGTCCTGAGCCTGGATCAAGATGGGGCCTAATTTTCGATGGAGCAGTAAACGCTTTTGGCAATGGAATTGGGGCAATCATCATCACTCCCAAGGGTACTCATATCCCATTCTCCGCCAGACTGCTATTTGATTGTACCAACAACATCGTAGAATACGAAGCTTGTATCATGGGTCTCGAAGAAGCCATTGACTTAAGGATCAAGATCCTTGACATATATGGAGATTCAGCCCTCGTGATCAACCAAATCAAAGACAAATGGGAAACTTTCCACCCTGGCTTGATTCCTTACAGAGATTATGCAAGACGTCTGTTGACTTTCTTCAACAAGGTGGAATTGCATCATATACCTCGAGATCAGAATCGAATGGCAGATGCCTTGGCTACTCTATCTTCCATGTTCAAAGTCAATCATTGGAATGATATGCCTAAAGTCAGAATTACACGCCTTGAAAGGCCTGCCTATGTGTTTGCAACTGAAGCAGTCATCGATGATAAACCGTGGTTCCACGACATCAAACGCTTCCTTCAAACTCAAGAATACCCGCTTGGGGCATCAAACAAAGATAAGAAAACTCTAAGGAGACTTTCTGGCAGTTTTTTCCTGAACGGAGATGTGCTATACAAAAGAAATTTCGACATGGTTTTGCTCAGATGCGTGGATAGACACGAAGCAGATATGTTAATGCATGAAGTGCATGAAGGGTCCTTTGGAACTCATTCAAATGGGCATGCAATGTCCAAAAAGATCTTAAGGGCAGGATACTATTGGTTGACAATGGAATCTGATTGTTGTAAACACGTGAAGAGATGTCACAAGTGCCAGATCTACGCAGATAAGATCCATGTGCCACCGACTCTACTCAACGTTCTCTCATCTCCATGGCCTTTCTCCATGTGGGGTATCGACATGATTGGAATGATCGAACCAAAAGCTTCAAACGGTCATTGTTTCATCTTAGTAGCAATTGATTACTTCACCAAATGGGTCGAAGCAGCATCTTACGCCAATGTTACAAGACAAGTGGTTGTGAGGTTTATCAAGAATAACATCATTTGCCAATATGGTGTTCCCAGCAAGATCATTACTGACAATGGTTCAAACTTGAACAACAAGATGATGAAAGAATTATGTGAGGAATTCAAGATTGAGCATCATAACTCTTCTCCTTATAGACCAAAAATGAACGGCGTCGTCGAAGCTGCCAACAAGAACATTAAGAAGATCGTCCAGAAAATGGTCGTCACTTACAAAGACTGGCATGAAATGCTGCCATTTGCTTTACATGGGTACCGTACTTCAGTGCGTACTTCAACAGGGGCAACTCCCTTTTCTCTAGTGTACGGCATGGAAGCTGTGCTCCCCGTAGAAGTTGAAATCCCATCAATGAGAGTCCTCATGGAAACTAAGTTATCAGAGGCTGAATGGTGTCAAAGCAGATACGATCAGTTGAACTTAATCGAAGAAAAACGTATGACTGCTCTATGCCATGGACAGTTATACCAAGCAAGGATGAAACAAGCCTTCAACAAAAAGGTTCGACCTCGTGAATTTCAAGAAGGCGACCTCGTGCTTAAAAAGATCTTGTCTTTTCAACCAGATTCTAGGGGCAAATGGTCTCCTAATTACGAAGGCCCGTATGTTGTCAAAAGAACATTTTCTGGCGGCGCCATGACTCTTGCAACCATGGATGGTGATGAACTCCCTCATCCTGTGAATGCTGATGCAGTCAAGAAATACTTTGTCTAAAAAAGACAAAAGAACAGCTCGGTAAGTCGAAAACCCGCAAAGGGCGACTTAGGCAAAAATGAGCGTCTCGGTGGACTGAAAACCCGAAAGGGCGGTCCAGGCAAAAATTAGAGACAAAAAACAGAAAAAATTCATCCTGGTAGATTGAGAACCTGAAAGGGCAATCTAGGCAAAAATTAGGGATTTACGACAAAGTAACTGCATTAGTCTGTACTTCGTCACCTGAAGAGTCTGTACTTCATCAGAGGATCTTCAATCAAATCATTGTCAATCTGAAGCGACAAGCACAGTTGGAACTCAAAGTTGTTGGGGGGAATAGTGGTTATTGCTTTCAATGTAGCCTTTTCCGCATAATTACCATTTCCAACTTTTGTAAATACTCCGTGGAATCATGCCTTTAGCTGATTACCATCCTATTAAATAAATTTGAGCCTTGTGCCCATTTGTTTGCAATCTTTAATTTCTTTCAGCTTGCAAAATGACGCTTTAATTGTGTTATTCACTTTTGAAACAGAAAAAAAAGAAAAAAAGTTTTAAATGAATTTTACTTCACTTTTTCAAAATAAAAGCGAAACTTTCCTTTGAGTTGTGAACAACAGAAGGAACATCAACAACTATCTCCATAGGACGAATCAAGGATTATGATAGGAAAAGCTCTTCTATCCCCAGTGAAGAAGGTCTTCTATCCCCAGTAAAGAAGATTTTTCCATCTCAGTGAGAAAAAGATGCTTATCTTCCCCAAAGAAGTTGAAAGCATGCAACACCATTCATCACCCGTGCTATCTACAACATGTTGAAAAACATTTGCCAAGTATCTGGTTGTATTGCGACGTCGGTCCTTCTCCAGTATATACTTCATTGTCTGTCAGTTTCGTCAGCATGCATGCGACATTCATGACATTCATCATTCATACATATTTGTATCATTTATGCATCATTGCATTTTTCAAATGTCTGCCTAAAATCACTTGTTCAGGATATATCTATCCCAAAAAAAAAAAAAGAGAAAAAGCAAAAAATAAAAAAAAAATAAAAAGAAACAGATACGGGCGTGTCATCTCTCCAAGTAGGTTGTCACCCATAAGCAGAAAAGAACATATTCTTTCTCCAGTTCCCCACTGAGATCATTCCTCGTGGAAGAAGGTTGCTTTAGTTTTCTCCTCTCAAAACGAAGGAGAAAATCCCCAGTCGAGTTCATTCCTCATTGGGTACAAAGTCTTGTTTGACTGTTTCTTTCCAATTCATTCATGGATAGAACCTTGTCTTTACCAGAAATTCAAATCCCGATTCCCCAAACAGAGTCGTGAAAAATAGACAATAAGCAATAGCCTCATCGTTTGAGCAACTTATGTCTCTTTCAAAAGCTATTTCCTCTCAAGGAAATCAATCATGAAGACCATTCGACAATCAGGGCCTTATTACTGTTCACAAAGCTGAATAACCAGTAATTTCCCTAACAAAGTCTCCAGGATCATTTTATCACTCGGCTGATAATTGACCATGTCTTCAGAACCACTATCACGAGGTTGGTAGTCGGTAACCTTTTGTTCTGGTTATATTATTTAACATGTCTATCACAAGGCTGATAGTCGGTAATATTAACCGAACCTTTGAAACTCTTTTTACCTTGTCAAGTCTATCACAATGCTGGTAGTCGGTAATACAGTTTCACACCTTTCACCTTCGCATTATTAAACAAGTCTATCCCCATGCTGATAGTCGGTAATGTCGATAGGTAAGCTTTTCTTACAAAGCTATCATTCCCCGGTGAAGCATACACTTGCTTTCCCGAAAAGAAAAAACGGATTCTCTTCCTAAAACGGATTGAGACATCCTTCCCAACCTCTTTTCCCCAGTGGAGTCAGTTTTTTGATATCCCCTCGGTAAAGATATCCTTGCATCATTCGCAATTTTGGTATCTTAGGTCCAAAATTCGCGTCTTCTGATATTTAAGTCTCTTCCACCCTATCAAAACGAAGATTTTCAATCTTCATGTCTCAGGTTGAAGAAACTTAAATAGGGGCATCTGTCATACCCCAATTTTTGACCTAAGATACCATCTCATATCATTTGCATATGCATCATTTGCATCTCTAACAAATGGCATAGCTTGTGTTTGCTACTTGTGACTCAGCAGGATTTAAACAAGAAATCACTCATTAGTACAAGTAACAATCAATTAGGGTTTTGTTCCCCCTTCATCTCAAATGAATCATCTTCATCAACAATCAACATTTGGTCCTCAGAGATTCATTTCAACAAGCTCAAAGGCACTGAATCAACCAGATCAGGGTTTTGACTGAAGATAGCATACTCCTGACTTTTGCTCAGAATTTGATCTAATGACTTGGGACATGACCTCAAGACCCCAAGTGCATCATTTTGACCTAATCCATTGGCTCAGAACATCTCCTACACAAGGATTGATCAACAGTGAAATTTCAAATCATCAGATTAGGGTTTTGAACTATCAGGGACTAAAATCAGGGATCACATTTGGGAAACCCTAAAAATCCCCAGGGAGTCAATCAAAGGTTTCAATCATCCTCAAATAATCCCTATGACAATATCCAATGGAAATTGCATCTCAATTCAAGATCCACAGTCATCAATTTTATCAGGTCGACAATTAGGGTTTTTTGACCTAATTCAATGAACAACTGACCTTTTAATCAGGACATGGTGTCACAACTCAAACCATGGCTCAATATCCTCTAATGCTTCAATATGATTCATTCATACCATTCATTTGGTGAGGATAGCCTGGTTCATTTGAAATCTCCAGAAACGCGATTCGTCTGAAAAAGTCAATTGTACAAGATCACCATTGAATTTTGGGGAATTTTGGTCAACCATGACTTTTGAAGTTTTGAATCATCAATATATGATATATGAAGTCATTTGATCAAGAAAAATCAAGAAAACCAATCAAGAATCAAAAAGTCAAAAGTTTGACTTTCATACTTAGAAAATTTTTCTAAGTGTTTTTCATGGTTTTTTCCAAACTTTGGAGGGGAATAACTCAAAATTTCACCTACAAACTGAAAAAAACTTCCAACATGAAAGTTGTAGATTTTGATCCAATAAACAACTTTGACACATATAAATTTTTTTTCATAAGATCAACCATTTAAGAGATATGGAGCTTCAAAGTTGGCATCTTTGGAAAATTTCACTTGAAACTTCATTTTTCTCAAAGTTCATGGATCTTTTTCACCCACTTCCTTAAGGATCTTGAAGAAACTTTCAACTAGGGTTTTGAAGTGTGTAATATGAGCTTTCCAAAATGTCCAAGAGCATGAAAAAATATGGAGTGTAGCTATGGTTTTGAATTTTGCAATTAGAGGTCATTATGCATGAAATTACAAGCCATTTTCACTAAGTTCAATACTATATGGCCTATAATTCAAGCAATGACACACCAAAGCAATGATTGAATGATATTTTCTGATTTGAGATCAGAATGGAAAGAGATAAGAAGCTTGGCCAAAATAACCATGGTTTAGTTACTTTAACCATTTGCATTTAATGTGAAAGATTCCATTTTATCTCTTAAGCCAAATCATCATTCTTGATCAACTTGCAAGAGCTTTGTATTCAGAAACTTTGGCCTATAAATAGAGGTCATTTCCACTCTTCAATTCACACCAAAACCTCATAATCATAGGTTTTCTCTCTTCTTTCTTAAGTTGCAAGTTTCATGAGTTTCAAAGAGGGAGAATTGCAATTTCCATCTCTTGCAATTTCTGGCCAAAGTGAGGGTTCTAACATCTCATAAACATCAAATGTGATGTGTTTGATCCATCCACACACCCCAAAAACACCTAAATCTCAGAATCACTCTTCAACCACCATGTTTGCATAAAGAGAACCTTAACATGCCAATTCTCACATCAAGCCATATCTGCCCAAACTATCACTTCTAACATCATCCATATACTTCATGTAAACTATTCCAATCATCATACATGCCCAGAAACCTCAGAATCATTAAGCTCAATTCATACTTGGCTCTACTGCAGATCGGGTTCCATGGAATGATCCAGATGTTTTCAATCCACTCCAAGCATCCAGACACCTTCCATATGGTCCATTGAAGCTATCCAGATCATCAAACAACTTCTGTAACACCTCTATTGCAGAATTCGATTCTCACTTTTGCCGTTTTTGAAGGTAAGCCATTTGAACTTCAAACTCATACTTGCACGCATCATAAATGAAATATGAGCATACCATCTTGTTTCTGCACCTATGAGGATCATTAACCCTCAATCAATTGCATCATAACATGATCATACACGATTTCACATTGAATTTCAGTTTTAGGGTTCTTCATGTTCATCACAAAATTGACCCCCTTAGAGTGAAAATAAATGAATTTTGAGGGCACCATCATGTTTCTCGTGAAAAAACGAGCAAGATAGACCTTTCACTTGTTCAATTTGGTTCAGTTTTCAGAAAATTCAAATTCAAATGGGGATTGTGTTCTTGGCGCGTTTTTTGGTTCATAAGTTTTGAAATTTAGTTGGAAAATATATTTTACCAAGCGCGTATTACTAACAAGCCACAAGCGTGGCTCAGCTGGTTATTGTTTTGGTTGGTGACCTTAAGGTCACGAGTTCAAGTCCTCTAGGGACCAAACCTATTTTTTTTACAACTAATTTTATTTCATTTTTTAACAAACTTCATCAATTAATTAAACCAATCAAAATTCATCATTTTCACTTCATTTTTTTTTACACTCTTTATTTAATATACATATTTTGACAATATCAAAAAAAATCACAAAAAAAGATTCATTTAATATATTTTTAATTGAGTTTAAAATGACTTGTTTTTAAGTACTTTTAATACTTTTAAATACTATTTTTCATTTGATTTTCAAACTTAAACACTTGTAAATATTTTTTGAGCAAGCCCTAATCATTTAGGTATTAATTAAGCATAATCTTTTTGTTTATCTTGATTAATTTGATTTCTTTCAATTTCAAATCGTTTTAAAACAAGCGATCGCAATTCTTTTCAAAAAAACGATAAACCATCTCTTTTTGATTTCAAAAGAAACTATTGATTAAATCTTTTTATTTGATCAATTGATTTTCAAAACGATGTGGGGCCTCTCGAATATTAGAGAGTATAAGACCCACTCCGTTTTCTTTTTACACAGTCTTTTATTCAAAATAAATAAACTTTCTTTCAAAACAAACTTTCAAACAGTTTTTTCAAACGACGCGTCTGTAAATAAAGCAATCGACCATGTTTTGTAAAATACCACGGGCCTCCACATAGGTATAAGTCCCAAGCCCCTTTTGTACATACCCATTCCAGTACATGAAATTAGGTATTTCATTGTACGCCTTTTGTACATATCTCAATCAATGCGTTTTTTAAAACTTTGAATAACAAACCAAAAATGAAGGTTTCTTTAAATCTTCCCAAAAATACCATGGGCCTCCATGTAGGTATAAGTCCCAAGCCCTTTGTAAATACCTGTTTACATAGCTTTGAATAAACTCAAGTGGACCTCTCCCCGAGTGTGAGTCCCGAGCCCTGTGTATACAAATGGATCATGCTTACAGGTATATTTCCTTCATAAACTCCATTATATACACACACTTTGTCATATATATAATTGTTCATACCTGTTCATGTTTGTTCATACTTGTTCATGTTTGTTCATATGTGTGATATGTGTACTTGTTCAACTTAGTACAACACTAGGTTCCCCATAGCCTCCTATTGGGCTTCGTGCAAAGAATCTCCACTAGTTTGGGTTAGGACATAGAGTATGGTTTCCCGGTGAAATCGCTCTAAGAGCTCAAACCAACTATACCATGCCTCCCCTTGGGCTTTGTACAAACGAGTGACCCTCCCATAGCCTCCTCTTGGGCTTACAATGCAAGGACCCTGGATTGTCCCTCCCATAGCCTCCTCTTGGGCTTACAATGCAAGGACCCTCGGATAGCCTCCTCTTGGGCTTCGTACAAGGACCCACGGGCTTCTTATAAGCATCCCCAAATATCCAAAACAAATACCCTAGGAGATTAGACATTTTTCATCTCTATGCTAGGAGTATCTCTTCTATATCATCACAAACAATCAATCAATCAAAATCAAACTTTTTTGCCACAAGGCTGGCTAATCAATCAAACTGTTTTACCACCGTACTGGATGATTAATTAAAGTTTTTGTCACAAGGCTGACTTCATTGAAACTTTTGCCACAAGGCTGGCTGATTAATCAAAGTTTTTGTCACAAGGCTGACTTCATTGAAACTTTTGCCACAAGGCTGGTTAAACACAAAAACATCTTTATCATTCTAAGCACCCTAAGTGGCATGGCCCCGGGCTTATAATGAAAAGATTTTCAAACAAATCAAATAGGTGTATGTGATGATATAGATTAGATACATCTAGCATTTAGACGACATTTGTCTATTTTCCTTTGCTTCCACTAGCATAAGTGGGAACTACGATTGCTCTGACTTTCTCAACATCCCTTTGAGAATACGTAGGCACAAGGTCGATCCTTGGCGAGCAAAACAAAACAAAAAAAACCATTCAAACCTTAGCACCCGTAGACCCCGAGCTACAGATGCTCTGATTCCCTCTAGGGGATATGTATGCAGAGGATCGCGATGATCTTTGCGAGCATAATCAAACAAACACCTTAGGTCCCACCTATTTCACAAGAACCTCCACCACAACAAGAATGGAATAAACAAAACAAAGAAACCTATAGAGTACTATAGATACGTTGGGTGCTAATACCTTCCCTTCGTATAACCAACCCTCTTACCCGGAATCTCTCCCCCACTTTTTAGGTTATTGCAGCTTTTTTCCTTTTCCTACTTTGGAAACAATAAAAAGTTTGGTCGGTACAAAAGAAAAATCATTTTTTTGAGCACTCGAGCCCAAAGAAGGCATCAGGTGTCTCATCCAGAAAAAAAGATAACGATTTTTCGCCCGCGACAACTCCCTCATGAGTATAACCAAGAAACAGAAGTTGAAGATTGTGAGGAAGCTGATGAGGAAGAGATGGCAAGACACAAACCTGTGTGTTATTATGTGATGAACAATGGGGCAGTCGAAGAGCAGAACGCTTTCTTCGAAAGGCCTGATGAAGGTATGAGGAATCATTTGAAACCACTCTACATAAGAGACAAGATTGAGAACGTTGGCATTAACAAAGTCTTAGTAGATGGAGGAGCAGCAGTGAACCTAATGCCCCAATATATGCTGAAGAGAATTGGTATGTTCGACACTGATATAAGGCCACATAACATGGTTCTGTCCAACTATGAAGGCAAGATAGGGAAAACTTTAGGAGTAATTCAAGTGAATTTAACTGTGGGATCCGTCACCAGGCCAACGATGTTCATGGTGATACCAACAAAGGCTAATTACCATCTTTTGCTTGGAAGAGAGTGGATCCATGGAGTAGCGGCTGTGCCTTCGACGATGCATCAAAGGCTAACCATTTGGAGAGAAGATGGCATAGTAGAGAATATCGAAGGAGATCAAAGTTACTACATGGCTGAAGTCAATCAGGTCAATAAAACTAGTTTCGACAGGAATTTGGCGAACATTGGACCTTGCCATGCTGCTGAAGATATATACACTCCAAACAGAAATGCTTTATACTATCTGTCTTTACATCCTAATGGATTCCAATGGAACAGATAGATAATGGACGGTCCAGAAGATATCCCACCAGTGGAGAATTTACCAACAATACGGCCAACAAGCTGGGACGACGACGTTGGTCATGTCTGAAGCATCTTTTTTCGAAAAGATTTCGGCTTACATAGCCGAGAACAAAAGAAACACGGCTCTCGAGGCCGAGTTATCACACATGACAGTTAGTATGGTTCAAAGAGAAGCAGAAACGAGGGACTCTGGAATACATCCTACCCCCCAATTCCTCAAAGATCCTGTTCAAGCCAAAGAGATCTCAGGAGAAGAGATGAGTCAAAGGCTGGATGCAATCTACGACGAAGAGCCTTTGGGATTCGAGAAAGATCCAATAGGGGCAAATATCAAAATGTTAGCCCAAGATCCACTCGAAGAAGTAAATCTCGGAGATGGAGATCAGAAGAGGGTAACATACATCAGTGCGAAACTGGCGCCAACGCTGAAGTCAAAAGTCATCACATTGTTGAAGGAGAACAAAGATTGCTTCGCATGGGATTATGACGAGATGCCTGGTTTAGGGTGAGATTTGGTCGAACTAAAGCTGCCCATAAAGGAAGGGAAAAAGCCCATCAAGCAAACTCCTCGGAGGTTCGCACCAGAAATTCATTCGAAGATCAAAGCAGAGGTCGAAAGACTTCTACGATGCAAGTTCATCATGTAGCAACCTGCCTAAAAATTTATAACTTAGAGAGTCGCCACCTATTCTACCAAGGCGAATAGGAAACCTATGCAATTAAGAGATCAGGGTAAGATACTATATTCAGGTCGAGGGAAGGTGTTAGGCACCCTCAACCCTTTCCTATGGTTTGCGTCTAAAGTAAAGGTTTATAGCAAAATTACAGAGGTTAATAGCTAAGGAAATGAGAAGGGGAAAAATTGAGATTTTTGGGAAGGGGACTCGCCTTGTTGCCAAGTGCCTACGTACCTCCTTATAGAGGATCAGAGTCTACGTAGTTCGGGGAAGGGTTGTACGCCCTTAGAGTTGAAATTTGATTTGAGATGGTTTGAAGGCTTTTTGAATGGCCTATCGTAGCTTTGAATAAGGATGAAAATCCGTAGTTTGAAATTTGTGGTTTGAAAAAGACAAGTGTTTTAAGAGTGGGCGTACAACCCTGATTTTAGTATGTCACCATTAACCGCAATAATCGATTGATTCGATTACCATAGTTAAAAGATTAGTAATTGTATCGTTACCAATTTTAATTGATAGGTTCAATTATCACTGATAACGAATTAAAGTATTTTTTAGGAATTTTAATAGTTTAATTTGCATCATTACCCCTCGTAATCGATTGATTCGATTAAAAAGAATAACGAATTGATAAAGGGAAAATGCTAATCATCGTAACCAATAACTTTGGTTAAAACCATTTAGCAAAAATAAGTTTATTTGAATTTAATTAAATGATTAAATAATCAATTATTACCCATCGCGACTAATAGATTTAGTCGAAACGAATAATAAATTAAATCCTAAGATTTCGGCTAAAAAACTAATGGGATTCGACAAACCCTAATATCTTATATAGCCGTTCTAGGGTTGTTGTGATTTTTATAATCAAAATTTATTAAAATATATTAAGTCGATTTAATCGGGAAAACAATCGGGAATATAATTCTAATACTAATTTTCCTAATTAATATATCCTAATCCTAATCAAATAAATTAATTAACTTAAACATAACTAATTAACCTAAATAATATGATTAAACAAAAAAATAAAAAAAAGCATTTAATAAAACCTGGTTTTTAATCCAGTGCGGCGCATCCCTGATAGTCCATGGTATGCATGCATCTTTCTGGACGTTAGATTGGAATTGTAGGAGATCTACTGGTCCAGAACCGAGGGTGTATAATGGTCCTTTACTGGTCGTAGGCGCTGGATCTTGCGTCACTTACTTAATAAAAAAAATGTCTTGGACAGGTCTTGAACCTGTGACTCCAAAGTTACAGCCCCTTTGCCTTTGCCAGCTTAGCTGAATCATGTTCTTTGATAATAACACACAAAACAAATAGTTTAAAAAAAAGAAAGAGTTAATGGATAGTGCACGCACGGACCCCACATCCAGGTTGACTGTCCAATAGCGAAGAGAGAGAGGGGTTTGAATTCTGAACCAACCAATCAAAACACCACACGCACGGTCAACCCTTCCACCTTACTATTCATCATCTTCATCAATCCACCTGCGGAACTACATGCGATTTTACCTATGGAATTACCTGCGGATTTTCCGCAGGTTCTTTCTTTTCAATCTGCAAAAATCAAAACCTATATACAAGCGTTAAACCAGATCCTAAGCCACCCAGATCGCGTAAATAAGACCTTGTGAATCCAATGGTGCCTTTGTCTTTCCCTGAAACGCACGGTAAGAGCCAATACGAGGAGATAGCAAGCTTGTGCCCTAACAATGGTGGAAGGCGAATCCGGCTCTATAACTCCGTTCCAACGATGCAAAGCTTCTCTATTACACACCAGAAACTCATACAAATGGTTACATAACGTTAAAACGCAGTGTAATATTGGATACGAAAGAAACAAAAAAAACTACGAATATGATGAATCATGGCGTGAGTGCTATAGACGTTTTTACATGCTGCAAGTCACCTATACTTACTCTACCTTACCTGGAGGATCGAATAAAATAAACCTTTGGTCTTGAGATTTCTTGGAAAGAGAGATATGAAAACTCACCTATTCTTGAAATTTTGGAAAATCTAAACCCTAGTCCTTTTTTCAATTTTTCGTCCTCCCTTTCTTAGTGAGTGTTTTTAGAATATATATGGCTCATTTAGGGTTGTGAACTTTTGAAGAAATATTTACTCATTATTTGAAAAATATTTGATTGATTTTGGCATGAACTATTACTATATTTGGCCAATTCTATTTTGTGCAAATTTTCTTTCTAATCTCAGCCATTGGATTGGATTAAATCAAGGGACAAATTTGGTGTATCAATCATATAATTATTTTATGATTTTTATTTGATTTTATTTGAATTTTAAATTATAAAAATCAAATATAAATAAATAAATATCATAATAATAATATATATTGATCATTGGGCCTCTTTTGGACTTAATATCACGTGGTCAAAACAAACATTAAGGCCCATTACTAAAAAATATCAAACTCTTCACTTAGATTTTTCATGCATCTTCTCAAAATCGTCTAACTTTAACCATGCGTATCTCCCTCAATTTTAACCCTATGGATGTGCTTTTGATCAATTTAGAAAGCTTAAAGTGTCCCCTAAATGATCCTTTTTGTTTCGTCTCAATTGAAGCTTCCATGCTCAAGTTATAAGCTTTGACCTGAAAGGTGTTCTTTGTTGACTTTTCGGAGGACCTATAATCTCTTGTACCATATCTCCCAAATGATGCATTTCTGGCCTTGGCTTGTGAGAGACAAAATTGTAGAGAATCAAATTTCCTTCAAAATAGGCTTTGGTTAGGAAATTGTTTATGCTCCATGTGAAAGTTATGACTAGTCAAAGTTGAGTTGACTTTCTCCTATAAAAAACCCTAATTTGAACCTTTGCATTTGTTCATTTCTGAGCTTTTATCGATGGATCATGATCAACCTTTGATCAAATGATAGATATAACCTCACATACTTGATGTAGACCAAAAATCTTAAAGTTTGACTGTATTTTGACTATAGTTGACTTTTAAGTCAACATAGTCGATTATTGATCATCTGAGTCATTGAGTGAGCAAACTTTGGAACTTGAAGCTTGACTTTTGACATGGAGATGCTTTGAGATATATGAGACACCTTGGGATCCATTTGAGACCTTAGAAATTCAAATTTCTTTGATAAAGTGCAAACCCTAGTTTTGGAGATCTTTGATTAGGAGAGAGTGACTTGAATAAGCCTTTGAACCTTGAGCCATTGAAGATGCATAGAGGAGGGCAAATTTTGGGGTATGACACATCAGAACCACGAGGTATGTTGAATGGATTGCTAATATTGTTCCGGTTATTAAAAAGAATGGTTCATTAAGAGTATGTATAGATTTTCGTGATCTTAATGCAGCAACGCCTAAGGATGAATATCCCATGCCTGTGGCAGAAATGTTAGTAGATTCAGCCGCAGGCTTCAAATATCTAAGTATGTTAGTAGGGATGTCAATGGGGCGGGGCGGGGACAGGGGATACATTCCCATCACAATCCCCGCCATTGAATCTATTCCCCATCCCCACTTCGGATCCCCACTTCGGGGGGATTTTGTCCCCCATCCCCGTCCCCACGGATCCCCACGGTTCATGCGGAGATCTATAAACATGATTTTTTTATATATAATTTTAAACCAAATTAATAGTAAAAGCTTCAAAAATTAACCAATAAATATATTGTTTTTACAATATTTAATCTATAATATCGAACAAAATTTTCAAACTAAAAAAAATGAAAAAAATCATTTATATCACTCTTTTACTAACAATACATATATATTTTAAATTTGTGTATAAGATTAATTATATAAAATGTCAAATAAACTTACATAATAATTTAAAATTATATATAAATTAAGGACATTATGCTATTTTATTCGGGGCAGGGACTCCACGGGGCGGGGGATATTTACGCCACCCCCGTCCTCAAAGTGCCTTCGGGGAGACTTTGGTCCCCATCCCCATCCCCGCGGGGGGGAAATTCCCCATCTTTGGGGCCCCAAATGGAGAATCCCCACGGAGATCCCCGCTAACGGAGGCAAGTTGACATCCCTATATGTTAGATGGATATTCTGGGTATAACCAAATCTTCATTGCAAAAGAAGATGTGTCTAAAACAACTTTTCGTTGCCCAGGGGCCATAGGCACCTACGAATGGGTTGTAATGCCTTTTGGTCTAAAAAATGCTGGGGCAACTTATCAAAGAGAAATGAATTCTATATTCCATGATTTTATAGAAACTTTCATGCAAGTATACATAGATGACATTGTGGTGAAATCTGTTTCGGATAACAGCCATCTTGACCATCTGAGCCAATCGTTCGAAAGAATGAGAAAACATGGCTTGAAGATGAACCCCCTTAAATGTGCTTTCTTTGTGCAGGCAGGAGATTTCCTGGGTTTCGTGGTCCACAAAAAGGGAATAGAAATTAATCAAAATAAAACAAAGGCTATTATGGAAATGAAGCCTCCATCCACGAAGAAAGAATTACAGTCTTTACTGGGAAAGATAAACTTCTTGAGAAGATTCATTTCCAACTTGAGTGGACGCACGCAAGCATTTTCTCCCTTACTTCGAATGAAGCAAGGAAAGTTCGAATGGAGTGCTGAACATCAAGAAGCTTTCGAGAAGATAAAGCAATACTTGATGCATCCACCAATCTTATCTCCCCCAAATGGGAAGAAACACATGCGCCTGTATATTTCAGCGTCAGATAATACAATAGGTAGCATGTTAGCTCAAAAAGATGACAATGGCATCGAAAGAGCCATTTATTACTTAAGTAGAGTACTCAATGATGCAGAGACTAGGTATAGTGCAATAGAAAAGCTCTGCCTTTGTTTATATTTATCTTGTATTAAACTAAAGTATTATATAAAGCCAGTTGATGTTTATGCTTCGTCTCATTGTGATGTGATTAAACACATGCTATCAAAGCCTATATTGCATAGTCGAATTGGCAAATGGGCCTTGGCCCTTACTGAGTACTCTTTGATATTTCAACCCCTCAAAGCAATGAAAGGTCAAATTGTATCAGATTTCATTGTTGACCATGCAGTGGTTAAAATCCCTCAACAATACGTAGAATTGAAGCCTTGGAAGCTATACTTCGACGGTTCAACCCATAAAGAAGGAACTGGCGTTGGAATACTAATAATTTCTCCTGATGGAATTCCAACAAAGCTCAAGTATAAGATTGAAGGTCCAATATGCTCCAACAACGAAGCTGAATACGAAGCACTGATTGTTGGACTTGAGGCTTTGTTAGAATTGGGGGCAACCAGAGTCGAAATTAAAGGAGACTCTGAACTAGTGATTAAGCAGTTGAGGAAAGAATACAAGTGTATCAAAGAAAATCTGATCATGTATTTTGTCATACCAAATAGGCTGCTCAAAAAATTCGAGTACGTGGATTTAAATCACGTTTCAAGGTTGAAAAATCAAGAAGCGAATGATTTGGCACAGTTAGCTTCAGGATACAGGGTATCAAAAGAAAAACTAGAAGAACTGATCGAAGTAAGAGGCAAGGCAATGGCTACCAAACTTTCCCCAAATGACTTGGAGAATTCACAATTAGGTTTTGCCAACAAACAAGAGTTTGAAGTTTTGAATATAGACTCTTTGGCAGACACGGACTGGAGAAGTCCAATTGTAAATTATTTAAAAGATCCTTCGACAGACACGGATAGAAAGGTAAAATATCGAGCTTTATCATACTTTTTAATGGGAAATGAATTGTTTAAGAAAACTCCCGAAGGAGTTTTATTAAAGTGTCTGGGCGAAGCGGAAGCGTATTTGGCTCTCTCAAATGTACATGGTGGAGCATGTGGTGCGCACCAAGCAGGACACAAAATGAAATGGCTTTTGTTTCGATATGGAATGTATTGGCCCTCTATGTTGAAAGATTGCATAGAATTTGCAAAGGGTTGTCAAGAATGTCAAGAGCATGCAGGTATTCAACATGCTCCTGCAAATGAATTAAGTTCAATAATAAAACCATGGCCTTTCAGAGGCTGGGCATTAGACTTAATTGGAGAAATTCACCCCAAGTCTTCTAGAGGTCAAAGGTATATTTTGGTAGGAATAGACTACTTCACATAATGGGTCGAAGTGATACCACTTGCTAACGTGGATCAGGAGGCCGTGATTGAGTTTATTCAGAAAAACATCATATACAGATTCGGAATCCCAGAAAGTATAACCACAGATCAAGGATCAGTGTTCACTGGGCGAAAGATGCAAGACTTCGCCAAAGAAATGGGGTTCAAGTTGTTTACTTCCACACCTTACTATGCTCAGGCAAATGGACAAGTCGAAGCAGCAAATAAGATAATAATTGGTCTTATAAAGAAACATGTAGGGAAAAAACCCAAGAATTGGCATAAAACTTTGGACCAAGCACTTTGGGCTTGTCGAACATCTCCAAAAGAAGCTACAAACACTACGCCTTTCCAACAACTGACGTTTGGACATGATGCAGTACTCCCAATTGAGATATATTTGCAATCAGTTAGAATCCAAAGGCAAGCGGAAATCCCTCCAAACACTTACTGGGAATTGATGATGAATGAACTAGTAGATTTGGACGAAGACAGACTTCGAGCATTGGAGATGATAAAAAGACAAAAATAAAGAGTGTCCAGAGCATACAATAAAAAGGTGAAAGGTAAAACGTTTATCAGTAATGATTTAGTTTGGAAAGCTATTTTACCTATAGATCGAAAGAATAATGCGTTAGGTAAATGGTCCCCACATTGGGAAGGTCCTTTTCGAATCTTGAAAGTGTTTTCAAATAACGCTTATGAAATAGAAGAATTGGCAGAAGATCATAGGATTTTAAGGGTAAACGGGAAGTATCTGAAAAGATACAAACCAAGCATGCATGAAGTAAAGATTCTTACAAAAGCGTAGATATTCGAAATGTTTTACGTAGGCCAAAATGGTTGAACTAACACCAAAATGGCTGTATGTTCAAAGAAACATGCATAGTAAGTACAGTAAGAAGACCAAAGAAACGTCAAAATATTTTTCATTAATATCAAAGGAGTACATTCGTTACAAAGAAGTTGGTTCCCAAGAACATTGAAGATTACAAAATGCAAAACATAAAGCCTAAAATAACCCAACTCCTAGTTGATCCTTTGATCTAAACCCTCTAGGGATAGCAGGGGCAAGCTTTCCGCCTCGAACATGTCCAAGGATCCAGATCTACGCATCCTTCTCACTATTCCTTTTTTAAGGAACATGTAGGACAAGAGTCTTCCATATGGAAGACATGTTACTACACCTTGTCGAGCAGCAGCCAGGGAAACTGCTTCAACAAGTCCTTTGAAGATCATCAGAGGAAAGTTGATTTTCTTCCCACGGAGGGCACAGAGTATAAACTCCAAATCCTTCACCATGATGCTATTTTGATCATGGTTTCGTGGACGAAAGTTGCCCACGAGGAGTTGGTGCCAAACCCTAATGACCTTGGCGCTAAAAGGATCATTGTCCATGAGAGTCCTCAACATAAGATGGGTGGTCATGTTGAAAGTATTGTCATAAAAAGTATCTCCAGAGTTATTGCATCTCAGCAGGTTGGAGATGGTGGAGGGAGTGATAGTAATATGGGCCCTTCGAACCTCAGAAACAATAGTGGTTCTGCCTTCCGGATCTATGCGCAGAGACGCAAACATCCAGAAGTCCGCTTACATATTGGGATAAACAGATCCCTCCAGGATTTCATGGTAAAAGTCAAGCTCTTGGTTAGCAAAGAGGGCACCGATATTTATAAAGTTTTCATCAAGTTCTTCTTCAGAGAGTTTGAATTCTTTCTTGATGCAAGCCCTGATGTTGTTGTAAGTTAGGGGTAGTGCCATTTGGAGAAGAAAGGTTGGAAAAGGTTTTATCTGATTCTGTGTTTGAGAGAATGCAAGAAGAAACGAAATTTTGGGCAAAGAGTTTGAAGAAAGTGTGAAGGAAGAAGTGGAATGCCAACCCTTTATATAGAATAAGTTGGCAGTAAAGGAACGGTTCATTTTTAAATGTTTGATTGGACTATGTTTGGTATTCCAAAGAGAAGTTATGGCTTCCGCCGTTTCCCGCCCTTGGAAGTTGGAGTGTAATCATGATGAGAACTGATGCACGCACGTCTCAAATAGACGTTTTGAAAAAGCTGACGTCATCTTTCAATGATGGTTACAGCTAAGGGTAGTAGAAACGTCAAGTCTAGGCTCAAAGGGCTGTGAAGGATAATCATGTCACGTGGTTACATTTATTAAAATTACTGTGACAGTGAAAAAGTATATTTGGGCAAAGTTTAGAGAATTGCTAAGGCATTATTTGTGACAACTGCAAAAAATAAAATATGTGGGAAGATTGAAAGATAAAGTTGCACATATATATATTCTTGGAGAAATTTGATTACAAAGCAAAATAAGTACGCAACACAAAAGGGAGTACAAGGTTCGAAGCAACTAATTAAAATCCCTAGGAAGATTGTCTTTTATCTTCGAGTACTGAGCTTCCCATGAAGACATACGGAGTTCAAGCAATGCCCGTTGTTTCTTCAAGTCTTCGATTTCTGGCACTAGCTTCTGCGCAGCCTCGAAGTATTGAATCCCTAACTGCGCCACCTCAGTCAACTCTTGTTCACTGGTTTGTTGAATTGTAGTCTGACGAGACTCAGCTTCCTTTATCTTCCCTTCGAGCTTCGTAATTTCCTGCTTCCAGGATTTGACATTCTTCTCGCATTCGTCATATTCTTCCTGTTTCTTCGAGCGTTGAAGTTTAAGGGCGTCACCTTTCTTCGTCGCATCAGTTGCAGCTTTCCACGAAGAGCTATGAGAAGCCACCTTTGTAGTGAGTTGTTCGTCAACATTTCGCTTTCGAAGAATGTTGGACTGAAGCTGTTCGATTAGAGAAACCAGCAAAACAATTACCTCTGAGACTTCTTCAAAAGTTGGTTTAAGCTATGACATTTGGTAGGATCCTTACTTAGAACTTCAACAAGGTTGGTTTCAAAGAACTTTTCCTTTATCTGATGAAGAAGACTAGGAATATCATATTTGTCACCTGATAAGTGCCAAAATGTACTTATTTTGTGTATGTAAATAGTGGCACTTATCGATACTTTTGTTAACACCGTTTGAGTAATTCCCCGTTTTGTGTATAAATACGTATACTTTGTGAATAGTTGTATTTTCATATACTTTTATACCATTTGCTAGTTTTTCCTTTGTTTTTATAGGTATTAATGCTTATTGGAGCCTTGAGGAATAAAGTGTCAAAGGCACGACTTCGATTTCGCAATTTTGGTGAAAGCCCGCTTAGCCACCGTCAAGCGGACTTCCAAAGACTCAAAATAAGGATGACCAAAATCATCATTTTGGTTTCCATTCATTCATTATTGGATAGAGCATTGAATAAGCTTTCCAACGCTTCGAACCGGGCGCAATTCGGAGTTACGGTTCTCGAGTTATGGCGAAAACAAAATCTGATTTTTAGCAGACTCCGCTAAGCGGAGGGGGTCCGCTGAGCGGAGCTCCGGCGGAGCAAATCAGAGTCTGGATGCAATTTTGAGTCCGCTGAGCGGAGGGGGTCCGCTATGCGGATCTGCTAAGACAGCAGCTCGTTAAAAGGGGCCAAAATCACATTTTTAGGTCATGGGTTGGGTATTTTTGAGTCCCAACACCATCATTTTCATTCTTAGATCAAAATTAGCTTAGAAAACAACTTCGGAGGTTGCATAAGGATGATCGGGGGTGGATTGAGCGTCGAACGGAGCTGACAAACCGGGAGATTTTCGGTTCATTTCTCTTCTTCTTTGTGTATTTCTATTTGGTTGGGTTTTGTTTGTATATTTACTTGAATCTTATGTATATTTACCGATTATAATGTTATGTTTAACTTGCTTTACGAATCTGTGTTGATGTTATCCTGGATTTTTGCTCTATGCTGGGGATTTGGGGTGCTTTAGAGATAAACTTCTTGAATCCTTATCTAGGATGATTATCTGTTGGTTCTGAACTCTAGAGATAGATTTAGAGCTAGCATTCACTGTTTGTATCTGTACTTAATGCTTTCGTGTTTGAGCGGCGTGCGAGAGATCGCCGACGCGAGAATACAGATGTTCTCGTGACTTCGCGTTTGAGATAACCTTAGTTATGAGATGATCTCGTTTGTGCTCCAGAGATGGGCGCTTATGTGAGAGATACGTGATAACATAGATGAGTATCGTAGGTTGAGTATAATGGGTTGGTAAGTGTATGTTTGTGAAGAGTTAATATATTTACATTCCTGATAAGTTATTTCTCTTCTAAGAATGTGTTTATTCTTTTACTGTCTATATCTTTGTTTATTTTTTTCTCATTCAATCCAAAGTTCGAAATCATAGAAACTGTTGAATGGCATCTCTCCATCTCTGAGGACGATAATTCCCAGATCAATATTTCCAAATCTTTTTTCGTTGCTTGCCCTATACTGCATTCAACAAAATGGCGCCGTTGTCGGGGATGGTTGTGATTGCATCGCAATAGTTTATATGGTCTTTAGCTTTGTATATAACGTATATATTGAATAGTTTCAAGTTTATATATTTACTTGTACATGTTTACTTGTTTATGTTCACCATATAGTTACATGTATATGTTACATACAAGTATACTTTTGTTGGTGAATGTTGGTGAAACATGTTGATCTTGGATTAGCTCTTTACTTACAAATCTTCACTTTTCGACTTGCGTATGTAACATTCACCAACTTTTCTCTTTTTGTATAATAATACATGTATGTGTTCATACTTGTATATATGTGTTTGTTTGTGTACATATTTTTATACTTGTGTTTTCTTTTATGTTTGTGAAATTGTTGTATATATTTGTACCTGTAACGTTTGTTGAGTGGTTGGTTAGGACACTTTCTTTAGGCTTGTGCAGTGAGACGTCACCATGGCATGATTGGAGGAAGCTACTTTCCAAACACCGAAACAATAAAGGCGTCGAGCTAACGACGTAAAACAAGCGCTTGTTGGGAGGCACCCCAACGGTTGTAAATGTTGTTTATATTTATGTTTAAGAGGTATTTAGGTGAAGTGAAAGAAAATCGGAACGCCTATTGCAGTTCTGAGTTTTCTGGTTTTTCTGTCATCCGCTAAGCGATGACAGGAAAATTTTGTTTTCTTGCTTTGTACCAGTGGGGTTCCTATTCCACTTGGTTCACTCATTTTTCCCACTCTCACCAAGGCTAATTAATAGTATATAATAGTTTTGTTTTTCAAATTCTTTTGTTGGTTGTTTGTACTCAAATTTTGTTCGGTGATACGAAGATTTTTGAGGTGATTTTCCAAAGTTTGAGTGTTTCAACTTGCGGATGTATGGTAGGATATTGTTTTTGAAGTCGTATCATTCAAGGTACTCATTTATCGCTTTCTATAGCATAACTGTTTAGGAAACTTTTCATTTGTACAATTACCATACCATTCATTCTTTTGCATTACTTGCTTATTGATTGAATCACTTTAGTTCCCAAACCATAAATGTGAGGAAGCTTTCCATTGTTCATATATGCTGGAGGCCATAATCTTTGTTTTAACTAGATTTTATTATGCTTAATCTTTTTTTTTTATGTTGATTTTATGAAAGCATGAAAATGATCAAGGCATTTTGTTTCATTTTGAGCACAACTACCAAAACCAAATAGTCAATTCACCTTGTGAGTGTGTGATCATTTGTTACCCCTTTTGAGCCTTTTTGTAAATGTCCATGTTGTTTTTGCTAAATGCTTATCTTTGAGTGTTTAGTTCTCATTTTTGCATGGATGATTGATTCTTTGTTTTCTTGAACCCTTAACCATGATTTTTGTTATGAATTTTTACCTTGCCTTAGAAAGTAGGGAGTATTCACATGATGGTGTGGTTGAATTCAAGTTGGGGAGAAATGATTGCTACTTATGTGGTTGTTGCTATGAGGTTGAAAAGAAAGAAAAAGAAGGAAAAAAAAGTGAAAAGGAAAGAAAAGAAAGAAAGAAAAAAAAAAGAGAAAAAGTTTTGATAAAGAAAAAGAAAAGAGAAGTGAATAATTGTGCTAATAAGTATTGTGATTGGTTTGAGAAACTTGTGATTATGGAAGAAGTTTGATCGAGATTTTGTTGTTTGAATCTTTGGTGGATTGATCACTCCCTTAGGTTTAGGCAAGTTTTTGTTTCGATTAGCCTTAGGACATATCCCTTGTTTGTTAACCAAGCCACATTACAACCTTGAAAAGTCCTTGTGATTCTTGCTTTTGTATCTTCAATGTGATTTTTAGATGAGTGCATAATTTAATCTTTTGTTTGCAAGATTGTTGGATGAGTGTTAAAAGTCCTTTACCTTTGTGTGTTCTTCATCCATTGATGAATTTTTACTAGATGTGATTCATGATGTAAGCATGTATTGTGTTAGAATGTTTTGTATGCTTTTTGTGCTTAGGATTCGTTTCGTTTACATGTTGTCGTTGTAGGATAGTGGTAAGTATTTACTTTGTTTATACGTTTTTGTATTAAGCCATACATTTGTTTTTGGTTTTCAAAACTTGTTGATTCACAATTCTTTGGTTTATTACTTTTGATTCTTTGATTTATTTGACATTGTTTGAGGACAAACAAAGTTTCAGGTTGGGGAGAGTTTGATAAGTGCCAAAATGTACTTATTTTGTGTATGTAAATAGTGGCACTTATCGATACTTTTGTTAACACCGTTTGAGTAATTCCCCGTTTTGTGTATAAATACGTATACTTTGTGAATAGTTGTATTTTCATATACTTTTATACCATTTGCTAGTTTTTCCTTTGTTTTTATAGGTATTCATGCTTATTGGAGCCTTGAGGAATAAAGTGTCAAAGGCACGGCTTCGATTTCGCAATTTTGGTGAAAGCCCGCTTAGCCACCGTCAAGCGGACTTCCAAAGACTCAAAATAAGGATGACCAAAATCATCATTTTGGTTTCCATTCATTCATTATTGGATAGAGCATTGAATAAGCTTTCCAACACTTCGAACTGGGCGCAATTCGGAGTTACGGTTCTCGAGTTATGGCGAAAACAAAATCTGATTTTTAGCAGACTCCGCTAAGCGGAGGGGGTCCGCTGAGCGGAGCTCCGGCGGAGCAAATCAGAGTCTGGATGCAATTTTGAGTCCGCTGAGCGGAGGGGGTCCGCTAAGCGGACCTGCTAAGACAGCAGCTCGTTAAAAGGGGCCCAAATCACATTTTTAGGTCATGGGTTGGGTATTTTTGAGTCCCAACACCATCATTTTCATTCTTAGATCAAAATTAGCTTAGAAAACAACTTTAGAGGTTGCATAAGGATGATCGGGGGTGGATTGAGCGTCGAACGGAGCTGACAAACCGGGAGATTTTCGGTTCATTTCTCTTCTTCTTTGTGTATTTCTCTTTGGTTGGGTTTTGTTTGTATATTTACTTGAATCTTATGTATATTTACCGATTATAATGTTATGTTTAACTTGCTTTACGAATCTGTGTTGATGTTATCCTGGATTTTTTCTCTATGCTGGGGATTTGGGGTGCTTTAGAGATAAACTTCTTGAATCCTTATCTATGATGATTATCTGTTGGTTCTGAACTCTAGAGATAGATTTAGAGCTAGCATTCACTGTTTGTATCTGTACTTAATGCTTTCGTGTTTGAGCGGCGCGCGAGAGATCGCCGACGCGAGAATACGGATGTTCTCGTGACTTTGCGTTAGAGATAACCTTAGTTATGAGATGATCTCGTTTGTGCTCCAGAGATGAGCGCTTATGTGAGAGATACGTGATAACATAGATGAGTATCGTAGGTTGAGTATAATGGGTTGGTAAGTGTATGTTTGTGAAGAGTTAATATATTTACATTCCTGATAAGTTATTTCTCTTCTAAGAATGTGTTTATTCTTTTACTGTCTATATCTTTGTTTATTTTTTTCTCATTCAATCCAAAGTTCGAAATCATAGAAACTGTTGAATGGCATCTCTCCATCTCTGAGGACGATAATTCCCGGATCAATATTTCCAAATCTTTTTTCGTTGCTTGCCCTATACTACATTCAACATCACCATACCCTGCTTGAACAGTTGAAGAAGTTTCGAGCCCAAGCGGCGAAATGTTATCAATATTCATCATGGCCTTGAGGAAGTTAAGGGGATCAGTTTGCTTGAGTTGCTCCAATTCTGAAGGGGTAGGCATTGCTGGGGCAGACGTCGAAGTAGTTTTAGGAGTGACTATGGTCCTAAAGGTCGAAGTTTCATGAAGACCGGTCGTAGCCAATTTGGAAGTTTCCTCCATAGCATCTTGTTCAGATACAGTATCTTCACTGCCAGTTAGTTGTCCAGCTGCATTGTTACTACCTGAGCATTGACGATCTTCTCCCATATTTTCGCTCTTGTGAGTAGGAGGAGAATCATCAGTTAAATGGCTTTCTTCAACTGGCATAGTAGGAATGATGGTCGCAAGGGGCTGAGCATCTTCGACAACTGGCGAAAGCACGTGAGATTTGCCTGTGTCGAGTAATTAGAATTGATTATGATGGGAAGGTTGCAAGAAGTCTAGTTGCCATAAGAAAGAACATGCACTTACCTTGGAGATTGTCCAAGTCAAGGGTGAGGTCGAAAGCCTTGAGATCAGAAGTAGCTGTGCCAACGTCATCCTACAATTACAAGGTAAAATGTTAACTTAATCATTTAAGTTAAAATTTATAGAGATGATTATGTTATGAAATCCAAATACCTTGGTTGGAATGTTGTCTGGACTTGAGTTATGGCTCTCTAAAACAAGAACGTTACTGGCAGCCTTTAAAGGTGATTCTTCAGAAGACACCTTATCACTCGGTGACGTAATCTTCGAAGACCCAGACCCCTTTTCTTTGCCTAAAGGAGTGTCAGCCTTCGGTTTTTTCTTATGGGCTTGCCTAGTACGAGGAGGAGATTTATCTTCATCATCTGAAACAACTATTTGAGAAGTTTTTTGCTTCAAAGGTATCGGAGGTTTCGAGCTCTGAAAATATAGATTGAGCAAAGTGAGTACTATTCACAGGATATACAGGTTTGAATATAAAATATGTATGTACCGTGGGTTTCTTATCAGTAGCGATAGAATCACTCCCACTTGTCTTGTTGCTCTTCTAAACTCCAGAACCCTTCTGTGCAGGGGCCTCTTTGATTTTTCTCTTTCGAGTGATGGCTGTAAGTAAAATTGGAATCAGTATTTCAGTAGAAAAGGAGGAGTTAGTCGAAAGATTGTCTAAACCCAAACCTTCAGGTATTGGAGTCAAGACACGAACATGTTCAAGATCTATATGGAGATGTCTTTTGAAAGTATCTAGGGTATGCTTAGTCGGGACCACTCGTTCAACGCGTTTTTTAGTTCCTTCTTGAAGGATTTTTAAGGCATTCCCACACACGAACCAGTCTGGGAAAGGAGGGCTTAAAGCCACACCAAAATCAGCACTTGGCAGTGGAGGGAATTTTGGAGGATTAAGTTTGAAAGCCACTTCATAACGCAGTTCTGGTCGAACAGACGGGTGCAGTTTCAACTTATCCAGTTTAGCAGAAAACTTTTCACATAAAATGACTGCAGCTTCACGAACGGTCCGACTAAGATCATCAGGCTTGTAAATAGTTTCAAAGAATTTTTGAAAGGCTTGGATTTCTTTAATATGAGTCGAAGTACCTTTGTGGAAGTTTTCCTGCACATCAGCAAAAGCTTCAGTTAGTTCTCGAGTAAGGCTCTCAGCATCGAAGATTTGCGTGGTGTAGTAATCTGTCCACCATTGATGGAAATTTGGAGTAGAATAAAAGGCAGGTTCGAAAGAAATAGGAGAGAGATTGGTAACACCAGCGTATCTGGCAATTTTTGATTCACACTCGTCTTCAGCTAGATACAAAGTGTGCATACACATATGATTCCTTTTCTCATACAAGCATTTGGGTTTTATTTGAACCAATCCGTATTGTCTCGACACCAGATTTGGTTGGTAGCAAAGAAGAACACATTGGCCCTTGGAGGGTCGGAGTCGGTGATAGAATAGCTTTAGGGTGAGAAAAGCTTCCCAAATAACCATGGATTCAGTTTGTTGATCCGGAGACACTGTTGGAAACTTCCGAGTGAACCATTCAGGACCCACTGTCCTTTGTGCGAATGGAGCCATTGAAGGGCTAAATTGATGACACTTAGCAAACATCATTATATATGCTAAAAAATGTTCGCGAAGCTTCCCAGTTTCTTCTTTTGGAGTTAGCAGAGCCAACCTAGTTCCTTCTACAGCTCGATTTTTGATGTTCGGATCTTCTTCATTCACAACACCTCGAAATGGGAGGTGAGCTTCGAAAGTAGCATTGAGCCATAGTTGCAACAACCAGAAGGGACCAGCGAAAAGCAGAGATCCTGTTTTATAGTTCTTAACAAGGTCTGTTGCTTCACCAAGATTTTCATAAAGGAATCCTAGAATTAACTGGCCTAGGTTTAGTTGTGTCCCAGCATGTAGCTGATTGGCCATACAAAGATACCTCTTTGCTACCTGTATGGACCTGGAACAGAAAACGCACCTCGAGAGCCATAATGCTAGAAAAGCAATATGCTCTTCATCCGAGACTACTTCATTGGTTTCGTCATGATATTGTTGAATGAAAGCAGTATAAGTGACTGTTGCTTCGTTAAAAGTTGATGGTGTCAGTATCCATGACATTGGGGTCAAAGGTTTCTCCGGTTGGTCGAAGCCCTGTGATAGCGGCTATGTCGAAAAGAGTGGGGGTGACCATTCCACATGGAAGATGGAAAGTGTTGTGGGAAGCATCCCAGAAATGAACTGATGCTACTAACATGGTTTGGTTGTATTCTAAACCTGTTTTGGATAATTGGATTAAGTCATAAATCCCCAGTTGTTTCCAAAAAGAAGCCTTTTGTTTTTCTATCCTCGCTAGCCATGCGTAGTACAATTCAGAATCTTTTGCTAAAGGAATTGACCTAAAAACTTTCACAAAATTGGTTACATAGTTTAACCTAATTTTCTCTAAGGCTGAAGGGGTTGCAGTCGAAGTTTCTTCTGCACAATCAGGATCTGCTAAGATTGGATGACCATCTTCATCTATCTTATTCTTGCTAACTAAGGGCCTAGTTTTATAATAAGCAGGAAAGAATTTGTTCAAAGAGGAGTTATTTTCTCCTGGTAAAGGACCCATGAAGGCATGAGTTTTTCCAGAAAGTTCAAAAGGGATGATTACCTGAGAAGCATAAATGGCGCGCGCCTCTGCAGTATTTGGACTTGGTATGTGTTCTTGATTCCCTGTCCGTATAGGATTTTGAAGTTTTAGAACGGGTTGAAGAACATTTGAAGAAGACGCCATGGGTAAGTTTGATTTGGAAAATGGGTTTGAATGTAACCGAAGATGTTCTTTTCTGTGGAGAGAATGAGGAGATAGAGGTGAAAGTTGTATGAAGGTAGGAGTTCAAGTATTTAAAGGTTTAACGGAAACCCTTTCAAATCTTTTGGGTAAAAGCCAAGAGACACGCGGCAGGCGTCGATTTAATCCAACGGCGGTCGAATAATTATTAGCTTTACTCCTAGTATATAGGAGTAATGATCTGGAAGTAAGACCAGAACGTGGGAATGTAAGTTATGAAAAGACATCTTTGAAAATGACAAGACATTTTGGAAGCAGAGTCATAAATGATTATGACGTCAGTCAATAGTCTTGGAACTCTAAGAAGTAAGTAAAACGAAATATCGTTATAACAAGAAACGCCTATTTCTCTTGTTTTCGAAACAGGTATTTATTGGGGGCAATTTGTTAGCTGAAGATTTTGTTTGGGAAGAATATCCTTCGAAGGTTTGAAATTCGAAGGAAGATGGTTACTGATGACCATCTTTGAGATAAAAAATGGCTACTGATGGCTATGTTCGAGAAAGATGGTTTAAGTTGGAACGGAGATAGTTCACATTGAAGCTAAATTCAAAAAGAATTATCTTTGGGGACTTAAACGTTTTGCGAAATATGCAAAGTACTGAAGTTTAGTGTATTTTCGTGGTATTCTTTGATTCTGATTACGTTGCCACGCGTCGAAAGAGGATTCAGGCGGGAGGATTTGAAATTCGAAGTAGTTTATATAACTGCACAAAGACAGATGGCGTCCCAAGGATTCTCGCGAGTAACGTGGCATCAGATTAGTGTAGGACCGTTAGGGTCGAATATAGTATAAATAAGGGTCTTAGTATTAGGATTCCGTGTGTTCATTTTGTACAAATCACTCACATATTGCTCAAGTATCAAGTGTTTAGAGAACGAGTTTTCGCTGAGACATGTACGTATGACACCACCATCAATTTAAATATATTTGTATCTTTCTTTATTCAAGTATCTTCTGATATTACTGCATTTCGTTTACTTTCTGCCATTTACATTCCTGCATTCTTTATTTTCATTCTATTTAGTTTCGAAGCATTTAAGTTTCTGCACTTTAAGATTCTTGCACTTTACAGTTTTATCTTATATTTTATCTTTGTCTTACCCTTCGCTGATGTTATATTTATGTGTATAACAAGGTGATTGCTAATCTTTATTTATTTGATTAAGTATTTCTTATTTCGAGAACAAGTCAACCATAGACATAATTCAAACTATCATAAATAATAACCTTTTTTGACTATGTCTTAGGATCAATCTAGTCGATCCTGCGAGTAACCAAATCATATTTATTATAGTTTGGAAGACTAGCGGTTGTTTACCGGAAATCACCGTAAACAGACCCTAGCCTCGGTCAAGAGCTTCAGGAAACTTGTACTCAAATGCAGGGGTTAGAGATTTCTGATTTATGCAGGCTCGTAGTGGAAGCTTTTGCTAAACTCCTTCCTTCTCTTATTGAGAATATAGAGTTGATGAAGAAAAATGAAAATCTGATTGATGCTAAGCAAACAACTGTGAAGACCAATGTCGACACCGTGATCAAGGCGAAGCAGGTGATTGAAGAAATAAAGAATCAGCTTAGCCAAAAACATCAAGAATAACTTCCCAAAATTAAGAGATCCGCAGCAATACATCGAAGGCTTGAAGAACTGTCAAAGGAGATGTCTGATTTGAAGGAGGAATTGGATCTCATCAACCAATAGGAAGAGGAGTTCTCTAAGGAAATTGCCCCCAAGCAAGCGCACATGTTGAGGATGACTGTCGATGATGTCGCTGTAAGCAAAGCAGCGGGTCAGATTGAAACAGAAATCAAGATACTTAATGAGGAATCCGACACCCTGGAGAATCGGCTTCAGATCTTCAGATCGAATTGCGCGAATTTCAAAAATTGTATGGTCGTTTGTAATCTCGTCGAGACCATCTGCGTATGGCTTGGTTTTGATGTAATTTTTCTTTTTTGTACTTTTTTTTGTAACTTCTTGTAACTTTTGCCAATTGGTCTCCGGACCAACCTTTTAATGTCATATTTTCATTTTACTTGCTGGCCTTTAATTTATTCAACCAGCTCCATTTTGACTTTCTAATCTACGTTGTTGAAATAGTGAACTCCTGAAGAGTAGGTTTGTATTCCTTTAAGTATTTTCCATTTAACCTGATGATCTGTCGGTCTGGGGCTAACTCCTCTAACTCATAAGCGTTGTTGGTAAAGACTTGGATTACCCTAAACGGTCCTTTCCAATTTGGTGACCATTTCCCTAGGACCCTATCGTTTCTGTCCATAGGAAGTACCACTTTCCAGACTAAATCGTTAATAGCGAACACCTTATTTATTACTTTCTTGTTGTAAGCTCTGGCTACTTTTTCTTTTCGTCTTCTCAACGAATCTAGAGCCAACATTCTTTCTTCATTTAAATCGACGAGCTCATCTGTCATCCTACTCCAATAGTCTTCGGATGGTATCTCATGTTGTCTTTGTATCCTTACTGATTGAAGGTATATTTCGACTGGTAACACGGCATCGTGTCCATATGTCAATCTAAATGGGGTAGTGCCAGTTGCCTCTTTGGAAGATGTTCGACATGCCCATAGTGCTTGACTTAAGGACTAATGCCAAGTTTTTGGCTTCTTCCCTACATGCTTTTTGATTAGGCTGATTATCACCTTGTTAGAAGCTTCGACTTGACCATTCGCCTGGGCGTAGTATGGTGTCGATATTAATAATCTTATGCCAACCTCTTGATCAAACTCCTGCATTTTCTTCCCAGTGAACACTGTTCCTTGGTCGGTTGTGATAGTCTCTGGTATTCTGAATCGACATATAATGTGATCTTGTATGAAATCTATCACCGCTTCTTGATTGACATTTTTCAAGGCCACAGCTTCGACCCACTTTGCGAAATAGTCGATGCCGACCAAAATGTATCTCTGCTGCTTTGACAAAGCTGGTTTTACTTCCCCAATCACGTCTAAAGCCCATCCTCTCAACGGCCAAGGCTTCACAATGGTATGCAATTCACTTGCAGGGACATGTTGGATGCCCCTATGCATTTGGCACTCTTGGCATCCTTTCGCAAACTCTATGCAGTCTTTTAACATCGAGGGCCAGTAAACCCCTGAGCTTATTAGGGTCCACTTCATTTTGTGTCCGGCTTGACACGTGCCATAGGCCCCAATGTGCATATTCGACATGGCCAAATAAGCTTCGCTTTCTCCTAGACATTTAAGAAGCACTCCTTTGGCTGTTTTCTTGAATAGTTCGTTTCCCATCAAAACGAAACTAAGAGCCCTGTACTTGATCTTCCTATCTGTCGAACCAGTAGGGTTTCGCAAATATTCCACCAATGGCTTACGCTAGTCGTCTTCTAGTCCATCATCGAATGCCAAAATTTTGAAATTTTCGACGTCGACTGCCCCTAATTTTATTACAGACAAAACTAAGGGGGATAGAACAGTTGCTCAAACTTTTTCTCTCACCTGAATAGGCTCTTCATCACCGCCTTTCTTATATCCTGACGCCTCCTGCGCTAGATCATTAGCTTCTTGATTCTCTTGCATGGGTATATGTCGAATATTTGTTGAGTCGAATCTTCTAAGCAGTCTATTCGTAATCACAAAGTACACGATTAAATTTTTTTAACCCATTTGTACTCCTTAGAGACTTGCTTTACTACCAGCTCAGAATCTCCCATAATTTCGACATTCCTTGCCCCCAATTATAGAAGCAGTTCAAGTCTAGTTATTAAGACTTCATATTCGGCCTCATTATTGGTACACATACCATCTATTGAATACTTGAACTCTGCTGGAATTCCATCTGGAGAAATTATGATTCCTCCAATACCTGTGCCATTTTTGTGACTGGATCCATCGAAATATAATTTCCAAGGTGCCAAGTCGACATAATTTTTAGGCACGTCAACCACAGAATGGTCGACAAGAAAGTCTACTACCACTTGCCCTTTCATTGCTTTCAAAGGAGCATATGTTAGGGAGTATTCAGTTAATGCTAATGCCCATTTACCAATTCGACTATGCAAAATTGGTTTAGATAACATGTGCTTAATAATATCAGAATACGAAGAAACATACACATCAACTGGTTTTATATATTGCTTCAACTTCATACAAGAGAAATACAGACACATGCATAGTTTTTCTATATCAGTATACCTAGTTTCAGGACCATTTAACATTCGACTAAGATAATACACAGGTCTTTCGACACCGCTATCATTTTCTTGCACTAACATACTTCCTATAGTCGATTCTGAGGCTGCAATGTACAACCTCATGGGCCTATTTCTAACAGGTGGTGCCAGTATGGGAGGCTTTGTCAGATTTCTTTGATGTCCGTTGGAAGAAGTAGGTTTGATTTCCCAATCATATCAATGCCCCACATTGCAAAAGGCCAAGGAGCAGTCAGTATATTTAGTGGAACTGGAGGCATGTGTACTTTGTCAGCATAGATCTGGCATTTATGACAAGTTCTGGAATCTTGATGGCAGTCATTTTCCATAGTGGACCAGTAGTAACCCACTCTCAGAATCTTTTTAGCCATAGTGTGTCCACTAGAATGAGTTCCAAAGATACCGTCATGCATGTCTTCCATAATCTCTCCTGCTTCCTTCTTGTTCACACAACGAAGTAGAGTTGAATCATGATTGCGTTTGTATAGGGTTCTATTGCTCATAAAGAACTTGGAAGCAAACCTTCTTAAGAACTTCTTGTCATTGATAGATGCCCCTTTGGGGTATTCTTGAGTTTCGAGATATCTTTTTACTTCGTAAAACCATGGTTTTTCCTCAACCTCTTCAGTAGCTATCTCGTAACAGTATGCCGCTTCACCATGTCTTTCAATAATAACTATAGGAGCCTCATTGTCCCATCTGACCTTGAACATGGATGACATAGTAGCTAATGCATCTTCCAATTGATTCTCTTCTTGGGGAATGTGTTCAAAAGTAATCTCTTCGAAGTAAGGAATCAAAGATAACACCAAATCCTTGTAAGGCATGAGATTAGGATGCTTCGTGTCCCATTCTCCTTTAATCTGACTAATCACTAAGGCTGAATCCCCATATACTTCCAAAAACCTGATTCTTAAGTCAATAGCAACTCTGAGACCTAAGATACATGCTTCATACTCAGCCATATTGTTGGTACAGTCGAAACACAGTCTTGCTGTAAATGGAGTGTGTCCACCTGTTGGAGAGATAATCACGGCGCGAATACCATTACTGAGTGCATTCGAAGCGCTGTCAAAAACCATGGTCCATCGGGATCCTGGTTCAGGTCCTTCATCCGGACCAGGTTGTTCATAATCAGTAACAAGCATAACGTCCTCATCTGGAAATTCAAAGCTCATAGATTGGTAGTCATTGATAACGCGAAAATGTATCACATATTTGGCTTGATTTACATAAATTATTTCCCTATTTTATTTTAATTATGTTGCTTTATTTTAGTATTATGCTGGTATTTCTATTGTTTCAGATATTTTGTTCATGCAAGAAGTATTTGACAAGGGAAGAAGAAATTGAGAAGAAATTGATTCTAAAAGCAAAAGAAATACAAATAGCAAGATGGGAGGTAAGAAGAAGAAGAGAAATAAAAGATATTGGAAGAAACAAAGCCCAATCCATGAAAATAGAGGGAGATGCCCATCTCCAAATGGAGACCCCCGTCTCCAAACTGAGACCCCCGTCTCCAAAGTTGAGATGCCCATCTCCAAAGTTGGAGACCCCCGTCTCCAAAGGCCCAAAGCCCACAAGTGGCCACGTCACAAATGGAGACGCCCGTCTCCACCTCTCCACTATTTTCTCCACTTCTTTCTCACACAAGGCGCACGTCTCTAACTCTTTCCAAGTCAAAATCGTTCCTAAATTCTCGGGGAAGAAAGAGGAACACGTGAAGAAGCAGCTACCACATTTCTCATTATAAATAGAGGCTTCTACGAAGTGAAAAAGGGTTGGACCATGCTTAGTCCCAGCCACTGTTTTTAGTTCAGTATTATTTTCCTTTCATTCCAGCATTTTTAATTCCAGTTTTTATTTCTACTTTCGTTCATATTTTCACACAACAATTTCTACACCGGAAATTGTTGTCAACCTTTAACGGATCTAACGTTACGTTAGATTTAGTTTTTATTTCCTTGTTTTAATTCCTGCCGAATAATTTCTGAAGAACGATCCAGCCAACCTGTGGTGGAAGTTCGAGTACTTCAAGATTCAATTTCATTTCAGATTAATTTTATTCAGGTTTATTATTTGCCGCCTTTATTTATATTTATTTGCATGATATATTGTATGCCAATTAATATGCCTATTATTATGAACCGAATCTATTTATGCATGTTTAACCATATTAATATGTCTGGCTAATTTATTTAGATGTCGGTATGTAAAGTAATTTAACCGTAGGGATTCGAAATAAATTGGCTTAATTACGTTTTATTTAAAATCACTCGTTTCTGGTTTTGTGTCTAATTTAATTTGATAAAGTTATAAAACCAACAGAGCGAGAGTTTGAGGTTTTAGAACTAATAAAGGTTAAGGTCAACAGAGCGAGAGTTTGAGATCTTTAATTGGATAGTAGACATAGGACATTAGTTTTAAGGATGGCGAAAGCGTATTAAAACTGATTAGAATTTATTTACTTTCAAAAAGTGTTTTTAAACCCGATGCGGGATGGCGAGAGCGTACGTTAGGGAATACTAGCACGATCCAAGTCAACAGAGCGAGAGTTTGAGACTAGGAGATTTAAGTAGGTAACGTCTTCATGAAGTGAGCATTTTATTAATTATGATGTTTTCAAAAAGCGTTTCTAAATCTGGTGGGATGGCGAGAGCGTACATTATGAGTTAGGATCGTAGTCTGAATCACTAGAGCGAGAGTTTGAGAGGAGGACTTTTAAATAACATAGTTAGTAAAGATTTTTGATTTAATTAGAATCTAGCCAATGGAACTTCGGATCACGTAAGTTAGACAAACTACATAGCGATATCCGTGCATCTATATTTTACCTAGATTTAAGATTTTAGTTTCCCTTTATTAACAACTCAAATATCATTAGCCTTAGCTTTACATAGTAACTTTAGATAACGGTAGATCGATTTATAGTCCCTGTGGATTCGATATCTTTTAAAACTACACGATACGACTGTGCACTTGCAGTTATCCCGACTAACAGACACGCAAAGTCGGATCAAGTTTTTGGCGCCGTTGCCGGGGACTATTCAAGTCGATATCATAACTCTTTTAGTTACGCAGTAGAGACTAAGGCATTTATTTTATTTCATTAGTTACAATGTATCACCCAAACTTTTTCTACAACTCCCAACAACAGTATTTCGAGGGATACCCAGAATCCCATAAATCCGACCTCGAAATACTGTTGGAAAATTTCAATGCGTCACAAACTCATTCTCACCCGAATTTCCTCTCCAACTACCAATCCCAACATTTTGAGGAGTCGCAAGAATTTTATTCCAACCAAACCTATCCTCAACTGAATTTCCTCTACAATCACCACAACCAATATTTTGAGGAGTCACCAGAACCCCATAAATCCGACCTCGAAATAATAATGGAAAATTTTAATGAAACATCTATGATGACAGGGAACTTTGTGGAGACACAAAATGCGACGCTAACCTACTTCGAGGAACCACAAGAATCCTATGACTCTAACCTTGAAGCATCAATAGAGGATTTCAATGCAACACAAACTTATCATCAACCGAATTTCCTCTACGATCACCACGCCCAACATTTCGAGGAGTCGCAAGATTATCATAAATCCAACCTCGAAATCTTAATGGAGGATTTCATTGAAGCACAATCTCTCTCTAGGCTAGAATCTATGATGATGAAGCACTTTGAGGAAATGCAGAATGCAACGCTAGCTCCATTTGAAGAACCTCAAGAATCCCATAATTTTAACTTCGAAACATCAATGGAGGATCCCGACGAGACGCTAACTCACTCAAGATTACAAGCCATGATGGAGCACTTTATAGAGACATAAACCGTCCAAAACCAAGAGTTTATCAAACAAAGTCTTCAAAACAATGAAACCCTTAGGCAACTGACCACTATGGTTGAGTCCCTCGCGACTCACAACATGGCATTAGAAACTCAAATCTCCCAACTTGAACAAAATTCGCTAGGACACTTACTTGAGGAGTATATGGAAACAACCATTAGTGAAGAACAAGTTGAAATTCCTGAGGAGAGTCATAATGAGATTGAGGAGAGTCATTATGAGATTGAGAAGAGTGATAATGTGGTTGAAGAGATTTCTAGTGAGAAAAGAGTGGAGATTGAGAAAAATCCACCAACACCATCTGAAAGGGAGGTTGTAGAAGAGGTAGAGAGGGAAACACCTATTGTTATTCCTCTTCCCTATACCCCACCGATTTCTTTCCCGCAAAGTTTTGTGGAAGCTAAGGTAGACTCCAAATCCATAATGTATGTAAAGGTATTGGAAAATATCCACACTAATGCACCCTTATTTGAAGTCTTGCATAAAAAGAGAAATTTAGACGACCATGAAACTAAGGATATCATTAGTGATAAGAGGGTAAGGTCAACCTTTGAGGTGGTGGATAATATCACTGAGCTCGAACTCGAAAAACTGATACTTAGGATAGATCCAGAACCGCCACCACGATTTCAAATGAATGAACCACCCCATAGAAGAAAGAAAAGAAAAGGTGAGGGATATGTGAGATGGCTTGATAAGTGGCCATGGAAAACGAGGTTTGCCAAAAGTTCAACCGAGGAGTCATTCTCGAGAGAACCACCTTGAGTGCTTGCACTCTTAAGCCGTCGAGCTATCGACGTTAAACAAAGCCCTGTGTCGGAGGCAACCCACGAGTTTTCAGTTTAATGTTTTCCTTTTATCGTTTGAACTTGCAGATAATAAAGATATGGATCGCTTGTCACGTCTCGGCCATATATAGGCGAAAAATCTATAGACGATCATCTCAAAGATGAATGGGTCTCCACGCACATTCCTACGAGTGTTGCTGCTGGTGGTGACACAATTGATGAGTATGATAGGAGAAGGTATTTCCTCCAGATGCGGAGCGGATTTGGTCGTGATAGCTCGCCGGTAGCATCCATATAGGTTCTTTCTTTTCTTCTCCACCTTGGATCGAAACATTGAGGATAATGTTTGGTTTAAGTGTGGGGGAGAAGCTTTACCGCTTTCATTTGTTGCTTTATTGTTTTCTAGTTATGCTGTCAAGTCTTTATATATGATTTTCTGTTGTTATCAAATTTCCACAAAATTTGAAAATTTTAACCTCCAACAAAAATTTGAATTTTGACGCATGGCATGCACGCTCTGAAAATATTTAGGTCGTCACACTTTAGGCTTTGTTAGAAAGACTTGGGAATGTTTCAACAACATCGATACCATCCTGACACCCTAAACCCCCTAATTATGTGATATCAATTTGAGTACCCATTATGCCGAGACCTTAGGCTCAAGTTTTTAAAGTAGCTCTTAAGTAGTTTATATTAGCCGTCGGCACCATTTAAAGCACAAACTACGTAGGGAGTCGGTGAATATAAGTGAATGATCCTGTTTTTTAAATGATTTAATTGAAGAATAGCCTTCTAAGTTAGGTGACCCTCACCCGGTCATTTAGCCCAACGGTTGTTAAGCCAATAAGGATTTAATAATTAACACCCACTGTTGGTTGGCCTAGAGGTCACTGGTACTGGGCTTGGTAGGGTGGACTACGGTCCGATCCCCCGCAACCGCAGTTGGGAAAGATGGGGCTTCGCCATTTAAAAAAAAACAGAACCCCGTGCTAAAGAAAAGAAAAGGATCATAGTCGCTAACCGGATTTCCCTACTATGTGCGTGTACGGATAACAGGCTTAATGTGATTGCGCTTGAATGAAAAGAGTGAAAGGAAAAACGACAGATATAGGTTGAGTTATAATGGCATAATTCGAATTGGTTTGTATAAGGAGGGAGTTTTTGACATTGTATCGTTACGGTATCCTTGGTGTTGGCATTTAGTACCTATCTATCTAACATTTGCCTAGCACCCCGTATGACTAGGAGTCGTGTCATGCCTTTGTTTCAAAAACTATGCTTAATCATTTTCTTTTACCGTGTGGTTGATTTCTTGAGGACAAGCAATGGTTTAAGTGTGGGGGTATTGGATAACGCGAAAATGTATCACATATTTGGCTTGATTTACATAAATTATTTCCCTATTTTATTTTAATAATGTTGCTTTATTTTAGTATTATGCTGGTATTTCTATTGTTTCAGATATTTTGTTCATGCAAGAAGTATTTGACAAGAGAAGAAGAAATTGAGAAGAAATTGATTCTAAAAGCAAAAGAAATACAAATAGCAAGATGGGAGGTAAGAAGAAGAAGAGAAATAAAAGATATTGGAAGAAACAAAGCCCAATCCACGAAAATAGAGGGAGATGCCCATCTCCAAATGGAGACCCCCGTCTCCAAATGGAGACCCCTGTCTCCAAACTGAGATCCCCGTCTCCAAAGATGAGATGCCCATCTCCAAAGTTGGAGACCCCCGTCTCCAAAGGCCCAAAGCCCACAAGTGGCCACGTCACAAATGGAGACGCCCATCTCCACGTCTCCACTATTTTCTCCACTTCTTTCTCATACAAGGCGCACGTCTCCAACTCTTTCCAAGTCAAAACCGTTCCTAAATTCTCGGGGAAGAAAAATGAACACGTGAAGAAGAAGTTGTCATACCCCAATTTTTGACCCTAAGATCCTATATCATTCATATCCCAATCACTAATCAAGAGCTTCACTTGGAAGTTTTGTTTATGGTGTTGCACTCACCTCATCAATAAGAGGGACCATCAAGCACCAATGATTGTTTACCTTGTATGCATATTATACTAACCCAAATACCAAAAACATTGCTTTGTTTCTTTGTAGGCTTTTGTTTTGTAGGTACCAAGCCAAGACATGCAATAAACAAGGCATTTTTCAAATTTTTGACTGAAGAAATCGATTTCCCTACTGGGTAAATCGATTTCCCTGCAGCAATCTTCAACAAAATCACATTCTGGACAGCATGAAATCGATTTCCCTCCTGGGTAAATCGATTTCCCTAGTGTATTTTGCGCCAAATTCTCTTCTGGAACAGAATGAAGTCGATTTCACTCCTGGGGAAATCGATTTCCTTAAGGCGAAATTCAAAAAAATATAAGGAAGGAAGCTTGACATCATTTTGGCACCTTTTTATTTGATCATTTGACCAATTTTCCACCTCATCAAAATAATTCTCTTCATTAAAACCACTTAAACCCCATTTTACCACTTTTTACCATTTAATTGCCACTTTAATCACCAATTAAACACAAGCTAATTACCAAATGCAAAAAGACCAAACTACCACTACTCTTGCTCTCATCCTATAAATAGAGCCCACTACTCTCTCATTTCTCAAGCTTGGAGAGCCAAAAAATTGCTTGCAAATTCATTTCTCACCCTTTCCAAAACCCTCACCCAAAGTTCATTTTCATAAGATTAGTGAGATTCACATTGAATCTTGCTAATTTTGAACTAAGCCTCCTACATTTCACTCTTTTCTTTGTTTGATCATCTCCAAATTTGAAGGATCTACACACCTTGTGCTTGCTCTTGAAGCTACTCCAAAATCTTTGTTCAAGAAGTGGTAATTTGCTAGATCCATGATGTAGATCTTTATTGCTTGTGTTCAATGCATCTTTGATGCTATATTGATGATATTTGCTGGTTTTGTGATGTAAATTTCGTGCTCAAGTTGATGTGTGATCATAAGGTGTTTGTATATTTGTTCAAATCAAGTTTCATGCCTTTAAATGCTGTTTTTGCTGAAATTTACACTGAGGAAATCGATTTCCTTAAGGCTGAAATCGATTTCCTGCTGAACGTAACTTGTTTTTTTGAAAACTGCACTATGGAAATCGATTTCCCCCTGCATGAAATCGATTTCCAGCAGGCAGAATGTGGTTTTTTGCCTTTTTTGTGCTTGTTTTGGCTTCCTTCTTCCTACACTTCATTAATATCATTGGATCTTGGGTGTTGATAGGTTTGAAATGACCTAATCCACCAAAATGGATGAATGATATTAATGATAGTGTGAGTTGATTATCTTTTGTGTTTTCATTCTTATTTTCATCTTATTTTTCTTTTGATCGATGAAAGTCTTAATATCTTGAGAATTCTATGGATTCTTGATGAAGACTAGATCAATTTGTTTTCATTCTTATCTTTTCATCTTACTTTCTTTTGATCGATGAAAGTCTTGACATCTTGAGGATTCTATGGATTCTTGATGAAGACTAGATCAATTTGTTTTCATTCTTATCTTTTCATCTTATTTCCTTTTGATCGATGAAAGTCTTAATATCTTGAGAATTCTATGGATTCTTGATGAAGACTAGATCAATTTGTTTTCATTCTTATCTTTTCATCTTATTTCCTTTTGATCGATGAAAGTCTTAATATCTTGAGAATTCTATGGATTCTTGATGAAGACTAGATCAATTTGTTTTCATTCTTATCTTTTCATCTTACTTTCTTTTGATCGATGAAAGTCTTGACATCTTGAGAATTCTATGGATTCTTGATGAAGACTAGATCAATTTGTTTTCATTCTTATCTTTTCATCTTACCTTCTTTTGATCGATGAAAGTCTTGGCATCTTGAGAATTCTATGGATTCTTGATGAAGACTAGATCAATTTGTTTTCATTCTTATCTTTTCATCTTATTTCCTTTTGATCGATGAAAGTCTTAATATCTTGAGAATTCTATGGATTCCTGATAAAGACTAGATCAATTTGTTTTCATTCTTATCTTTTTTCATCTTATTTTCTCTTGATCGATGAAAGTCTTGATATCTTGAGAATTCTATGGATTCTTGATAAAGGCTAGATCATTTCTTCTTCTCCTTCTTATTTCTTTTGATTGATGATCTTGATACATGGAGAGTTCTCCTACATTTGTCCCGACTCGATAAAAGATCAAATATGGAAGAGAATTGTATGCGGTTGATTTATGACTTATGGAAATTTATCGTGTAGTCGCTATGATTTTATCAAGCTTCTGATAAGTTTCCATTGACCTTAAATCCGAGTACATCATTCACTCATCATCGATCTTCATTACTAACTTTGATAACATACTTGACAAGTTTCAAGATGGTTATCTTTAACATCTAACAACTAACTTTAATTTCCGCCATTTATTATACCGCTCTTTATATTTCTCGCTTTATCGCTTTATTTTATCATTTCATCATATTTACATTCCGCCATTTTCTCTTTGTCCATTTGGACGTTTATAATTCCGCTATTTTCCTTTTGTCCACTTGGACCATACTTTACTTTTATGCTAAAACACTAATAAACAACCAAAAATCTAAAAAACACATAAGGCTCTCTTTGGACTATTGGTTACTATCCCTAGCATTTTGGAGATTCGGACTTATGGACCTAGTGCCTCTGGACTCTTATTCTGTCATTACTCTGCTGTTATTCTGTCTGTCTGGCATTGGATTGTTGTATGTTTGTATGTGCAGGTATTTCCTTGAAAGCCCTTGATGGTTAATTCCAAGGCATTGAGATAAGGATTTTACCCGAAAACAGCCGTTACTCTGCCCGATTTTCGTCAGAATCTTAATGTGCTTAATGCAAAGTGGTGCTAAGATAATAAGTTCATCTGGATCCCCAAGTGATAATGTGTTGGTTTGGTATTGATAAGTCCAAAGGATGGGAAATCTACCTTGACTCATAATGTCAAGTGTTGGCTTCTTCTTCGGTTAGACCGTTTCTTTCCTTAGCTTTTATTTTACGCAATAGGATAGCCTCTTCATCTCCTCCCCTTCTTAAATTTTCAAAATCTTCTCCCTTTTTCAAAAACCTTCTTATGTTTGCAACCTTTTCAAAACCTTTTCTAAAAAAAAATATCTTTCGCCTTTAGTGGCTTTTCTTCAAAAGTTTAGACACCGTTAATTGTCGAAACGAGTGGTTATACCCCACGATTTTGAAATTGATTGATATAATGAGATCTTTTCCGCGTGAGAGAGTGTCAT